>NW_013667202.1:0-36750 GCF_000517525.1 Limulus polyphemus
GCACTACCCTCCCCTCTTTTATATACCAGCCTACCCTATATCTAGCAAATACTAGAGCATTCGCCAAGATACGGGATAGTTCTAGAAACGTGGCGTCACTGAAGTCATGTGATCTCGATGACGCAACACCGGTTTTTAGCGGTGTGAGGCCTCATACTGCTGAGACGCTGGGGAGTTACATAAGTGAATCCAAGGTTTAACACGAGCGAAAGCAGTTCATTATGTTAAAAAAGACGAAAAGTGTTGCTTAAATGATATTTTTAATATTTCAGCTCTTACGCAAATACTGTAGTCCAATTAACACATGTTACTTTTACATAAAAGCGCTTATACATTGCTTATTTACGGTGTAAAATGTTTCTCCCCCCCCCCCCTTTTTTCGTCTGTTTTTATTAATTTTCGCGTTTTGTTCCTTTTTGGCGATTAGCTATAAAAAAGTGTGTTAATGCAAAAAATAAATTACTTTTGGTTTTGAGATGTCATCAACAAAATATCAACAAAAGAGTATCAGCATAGGCAGTGGACGCTGCTGTCTGCGTGCCCTTTTTCTGATTAGCAATTATAAATTACGGACAAATATGCCTCAATCGTGGGATCTAAGACTTGGCCGTTTAACCAATATGCTGCATAAGATGATGTTCAGAAGGAAATACCAAATACCTAATTCAGGCATGAATGGAAAAATCTGAAGCATCTACCAATGTTCAAAACAGTTCAGAGTGTTTTAAACATTCACAATGTATTACATACCATTACATTGACACCAGCACTTCATTAGCAGCACCAACTCTACTTATAAAAATCAGTTTAGTCGTTATATTACACATGAAAAACCGGCCCCATGCTACACTCATCATCTAGAGTTGTAATCCAGATAGACCTGTAGTGAAACCTTTCAACCAGCATGAGCACAGCATTAGAAACGCGTTCACACAATAACAATTATTGCTGTAATAAATTGGTTATGTAAAAAATGTTTTGACCAGCACTGTGTTTGTAGTGTCCCAGCTTCAAGGAGAAGTTATTGGCTTTCTCCATTTTTTAATGTGGCACATGAGTTGGGTAGCACTAACTGCTGCCACTTTCTTCGGAATGATGTGAAAATTAGTATTGTCTCATAGATCACTGGCCACTATCCAAGTAAAAAGAAGTATTGAGAAAAGGCAAACAAATGGACAGATCCATGAAAGTAAATGTTTGAATAAGAACATGGAAATAGTTATGTTCTCCAGTAATGAAAAGATAAAGGTTGTGATCCAAGAGGAAATGTTCCACAAATAGAACCCCTCCAACCAATATTTCCATCACCCAGAGTGGATTATGCCCATTTAAATCTCCCAGAATTGGCAACGGATTGATAAGATCATAATCATGGAGAAAGGTAAAGAGAGAATCTTGTCACAGTATGCTCAATGACTACACAGAAGGTAACAGTCTTCAGAGGTATAGTAACTGGCACATTCATGGAAGAATTATGTTTGTTAGTCAGCAATGCTACTCTCTCTTGAACCTTTCCATCACTTAAACTATCTTCTCTGTACAATGAATACTGCCAAATGGTGACAATATTAGTATTTTTCAAGTAAATACCCTGCAAGGTTGGGAAATATTGATTACAGCCTTAATTTTACTTGAATTAGTATAAAATCCTCAATACTTTCACTCTACAGCATGGTAATTTTCACTTAGGTTTTTGAGGAGATCTAGATGGGGATCTCTTCTGTTTTGATTTTTGACAAATTTCTTTGTTTCTATTATTTTTGTTACTAGAGAGTCTATTGACCTCCATGGACTCATACATCAAAGGGGCAAATCTGTATTGGATAGATGCCATTCTAGTGAGCAGAACCAAGATCGCATAACTGTACGGCATTTTGGGGCTGATGGAACTGGTCTTGATCGCTCACTTTTGTCACAAGTAATAACAGAGTTGGGGGAGAAGAGGCAAGTGATTGTCGAAGCAGCTTGTCATGTTTTATTTATGGGCCATATTATCTACAGTAGGTGTCTGTGACTTGTTAGCGATAAATGTCAACAATAAACAAACATCTTGCAGTCCACTTGTTTTTAAATAATATATTAAAACAAGTCAAACGTATATACAAATGTTTGTTACACTCTTGGTTATCACAGCTGTATCCAAAGCTTTAAATAATTATCTCTTTATTTCTCAAATACCACACAGGCTGGTTCAATTACTTTAGAAGACAATTAACAAGCCAAGTTATTATTCTTTACTCTGTTATTACAATACAATCTTTGATTTCACTTTATAAATCGCTACTATATGCTCTTTATGTCTAAACTCACAATCATGCAGTCAAAGTCTATCTATTGAACTAAATTTTCAATGCATATTTATACACCAAGAGGCCTAGAACATTCCACAAACTATAATATATTATGACGCACTAATACTCAATTCAAACAATGAAAAACTTAGAAGGTTCTAGTAACATGACACAGTAATATAACAATCACCAATTCACAACAACTGAACCACACAATGTACGTTTCGTAAACTGTTACGTAAATATGCTTGCGATAAACCATCGCTCCTAAAAATAAGTAAATTTAACACTAGCGCTATATAACTGTTTAAATCATAACTCTCGAATTAAATTTATATAAAAACAGTCGTGTATATCTAACACAGCTGGTGAACAAATGCTGGTGGAACAGAGATTTCCAACAACTTGTAGTGAGATAATGTTTTGAAAATAAATAAAAGTGCTATAAATACTTCCTATTAATTTATAATTTACTTTTTTCAATGTTGATTAGAAAGATCCATTTTATGTACACAGTCTGTTTCTACTTAGTTAGCATTTGCCAGCATATTTCTTTTGAAATTTCACTTTCTGATTGTGGTAGTCACCAATTCTGACTATAAGTCATAAACACCACTGCAGAAGCTGACAAAAAATTACTGTTGACCTTGGATTTGACATTTCTAAATGGCATAGGTCAGACTAAGTTACAGTATTCTTGCTTACACTATTCATAGTCGAGAAATTATAAGTTCACTCATTTATGTATATTATGAGAATATGATTGATTAACTTAGCAACCATATTCAATAAACTGATTTGGTGTGTTTTGAATTATGCACAAAGCTACTCAAGGGTTATCTGCCTAGACGTCCCTAATTTAACAGTGGTAGATTAGAGGGAAGGCATCTAGTCAACACCACTCACTGCCAGTTCTTGGGCTGCTACTAACAAATAGTGGAATTGAAAGTAACATTATATCGCCCCAACTGCTGAAAGGGCAAACAAGTTCGGTGACAGGGATTTGAACTCCCGACGCACAGATTACGAGTCGAGTACCCTAACCACGAGTGCATGCCTGAACCTATTCATTAAATAAGGATATGATATATCGAAATGTTTTGTTGTTGTATACTGTACTAGCTAAACCTAACTCTGCTTAACTGATGTCTTGTCATAGAAAAAAATTTCGTAGCATTCAATAGAAAATACACAATTTAAATGTTTTGGTAGATTATGTTGTTGCATCCTTATAATTAAACTGCTTACAACAATTTCAGTTATAACAGGATGATTCAAATTTTCAACTTGAATGACATATTTTTACTTAAAAAAAATTACATGGCCGTTTTTTTATTGTACTGTAAATTTTATTATACACGTCTCTTAAAAAACCGATCTTGAAATTCTAGTCATAGTAGTAAATTTAATTTAAAGAAAGTACATTAAAGTATTCTGACTTTTAGAAGTAAAAAAACAGGGAACTATTGTTGTGTGTGGTTTTGTTTGATTAACATTTAAAAAAGAACTAATTGGAAAAATTTAAACTCCCTTGAAGTGTTCCTAAAATGTCAGAATACCGTGAGAGGGGAAAATGGGAAAACAAGACCGAGTTTATACTATCTTGCATCGGCTATGCTGTCGGTCTTGGAAATGTGTGGAGATTTCCTTATCTTTGCTACAAAAATGGAGGAGGTGAGTTTTCTTTTTCTCTATGTGAAATGCCGTCAGTGTATTATTTTAGAAATGATTAGTTTCCTTTATTACCGTGGAGATGATAAGCTGTTTTGTGATGTGAGTAAACGATAACTGTAATTTTCGGCTATATAAATTCAGTTTGATCGTGAGATCAATGACAGAGTTTAGCTACCTTAGAGCTTCTAATGCATCTATGCTTAAAAGGTTCTTTATATAATGTGTCTTTAGACTTACACTTTTTATATTTTCTATTTTAATACAATTTTAGACTGATTATCTCGACATTTTAGAACATTAGTCCTAAATTAGAGATATACAATATTAGATTTTATTGTCTATGTTTTTTTTGTGTTAATATTTAAAAAAAGAACTAATTAGAACCATTTTGACTCCTGTGAAGTGTTTCCAAAATGCCAGAATACCATGATGTAATTTTTTGCAAATATTGAGGATACTGGGTAACATCAGGTAATCGGAGTCTACATCCCATTTGGCAATTCAGACAAATGAAACAAATCGCTTCATATGTTTTTACTTTACTTCATAAAACTCAATAAAATAAATGCTATTTTCCCACAGGGCATCATTCAGTAAATATTGTGGAATGAAATAAAAAAATCAAAAGAGAGAGCTAGCTAACAACCTGAAAGACCTTTTTAGGCAACTGAACCATGAGAGAGAGACTTAAAGGCTCATGGTATAGATTTGTTAAAATCTCTATCAAGGTGCTACTTTGTGTAACGTTAATCTCTATATAATTTTTTTTCAAATAAATTTTCCAGGTGCATGCTAGCATCCAAAGTAGAATTACCTTTAGAAAAGGAGACATATCTTTAAAATAACAAAAGTATGATTGAAGCTTGTTAAATGTACGTATGATCTTTGACCTTTTATAACCAGCTGGGTTCATTTGTGTAAAAGCTAATATAGACATATAGCTGTAATATGCAAGTGCCTAAAATACAATGTTAATGTAGTAATAGCTAAATAAGACATGTAATTGACCGAATAACAAAGGTAACATTTAATTTGATTAGGTAACCAATCATTCGATGTAACCCCCCATTAGCTCAGTCTGAAAGCCCATAAAGCTAAAATATTTGTGTTTAATATTCGGGTTTCAATATTCGTGGTTGGCACAGCACAGATAGTCCATTATGTAGCTTTGTGCTTAATAAAAAACACTTTTGATGTAAAGACTTGGTAACTTATCGTTAAGACTTACATGACACATTACATTGTTTCATGTTCAGTACTTGCTTCTAAGACAACTAAAAATAATAATTTATCAATGAAAATGTTAATGTATAGATATATATTTGTAATATATTAGTGCATAAAATATATTGTTAATTAAATAATTATTAGATAAAGAATTTAATTTCCCTGTTAACAGAGTCAACATTTACTTTGACTAGGTGTAGAAACACTCGATGTAAAAACTTTATTCGTTGTGGAATTGTTGTTCATTGATTAACTTGCAGTCCATAAATGTTAACTTCAGAGCAAAACAAAAACGAAGCAACCTGAATGTAAGAACATAATTTCACAGGTCTAAGTGAAACAGTGGCCTTACACATGAAATTTCCAGATCATACTTTATTGATTAAGTGTTTTGTGGCTATTTTGAAAGTAGAAAAATTATGGAACAAAGAAAAAATAAAATACTAATAAACTCGAAATTTTTTGGAAACGCAACTTACATAATATTATCTGTCTTAGAAGATAATATTGTGTTTAGGTGATTTTGAGTTTTTGTAGTTAAGCACAATGCTACCCAATGGGCTATTTGTTCTCTGCCCATTGTGGGTATCGATACCCGACTTTCAGCGTTATAAGCTTGCAGACTTACCACTGAGCTAGTGCATGTATAAGTGTGTGTGTGGGGGAGTATTTAGGTGAAACATACATAACATATTCTGTAGGCACAATTTACATTAAAGCAATATCTATTATCTATAAGTGTAATTTACAAGATAATATTTTCTATAGCTTTAATCCACATAGTATTTTGTGTAGGTGAAGGTATGGCAAAATATTCTGCAGGTGCTAGGGGTATGGTAATATTTCCTACAGATGAAACTCGTTTGAGTAATATACTATGAAAAAAAAATTCAAAACCAGAATTTCATGTAAACCAAACTCCAAACCATAGGCATCATATATAACGAACCTCAAGCTCAGGGGACTGAATTGTGTATTGCAGTTGCATAGATGAGCATGTGTGTTGGGTCTTTCCAACAAAACCTTTATTTTTATCATATTTTATTTTTACTTCTAAGTAGTTGAAATTACAAATATTTTACAAGATGCTGAAATTTATGTATAATTTTTTTTAAAGTATTAGTCAACAGAATTGATTACAAAATGTATTACTATGATATACTCAAGTACTGTCTTCTGTAAATCACTTTACATGTACTTATGACCTTATTGAAAAAAGATAAATTCTACCTGGAGTTTTCAAATAGAGATATAAACTCAAAACTTTATAATAGATCTTTCTGTAGTAATCTACAGACGAGTGGAACACGTTAGAATCTGACCTTGAATCTAATATTCTGAGCAGAAATCTTTGACAGGGAATACAGAGCTCGCTGGTGTGGTCCTCTGCTTCTTCTGTGACTATTTCAAGGAAATGCTTTAAGCAGGTATCACCCCAATGTCTTCAGCATGAAATGCTTTTCAAGCTATGCTTAGTTGATCCCTTCCTTTACAGTTATGTCTTATCTTTTCAGTGCACATGACACTTGCTCAGTGGCACCAAAGATCAAGTGACACAGTTTTATACCAAACAAGGTGTCAAATATTTCCATCTGCACGAATACACCTCCTTCATGCCTTTCATAATTATTGTAAGAGATTTTGTTACCTTCAGTGGAAGTCTGGATCTGTGCATCATAGTTATCAAGTGCAGATTGGAATGTGTGTGTGTGAACAGTCGATCTTGTTGGGCAGAGGGTGACAGTTCCCACTTCATGTTAGCAAAAATGAGTTGCCACTTCAGTGACTTGTAAATCATTTGACCAGATTAAGTGAGTTTTCACAATCATACAGGTCATGGCTGAATCCTGAAAACACTAGTTTAAACAGTGTACAAAATAATGAACCTTGATGGCAGCGGGATTTTCATCCCTCAGCTTGTGTTTCTACTGTAATTAAATTAAACTAACTGAGGCAGTGGCAGCAGCATCAGATTAGTGTGTCTTTAGTTACCATGGTCAATGAGGTATCATCAGTGTTGTCAACAAATACCATTACAATCAGGTCTACATGAATGATGAAGTCTTGATCCACCTAATGTATGTATATTGCCAACTGCTCGTAGTTGTCATTGTCCCTTATTTATTCTGAAAGAGTGACAAAGTATTTATCTCCTGGATGTTCTGCAATATGCCCAGTATAACTCTATGGCCTATTAGTATGATGCATTCATTCATAATGTCAGGTGATGTGTACTCTCTATTAATAATCCAGTCTTTCAGTTTAGGAGAGTCGTCCTCTAATATGAGGTTCAACAGCTGTCTCAGATTATTCTCCATTTGTATATATCCTCTGATGGCTATACATTGACATAGAAGCAAAGATGAGGTGGCACTTAATCTCCACGATCAAACCAAGTGAATCTCTCACAATCACACTTGTCGTGGCTGCATCCTGAAGATACTAGTTTAAACAGTGTGCAAAACACTGAACCTTGATGGCATCAGGATTTTTAGCCGTCAGTTGTGTTTCTACTCCATGTAGATGGCTCATTATGTTAGCTGCACTGTCCAATTGTAGGCTTAACCATGACACTGAGATAGTAGCAGGCAGCAACAGACTATTGTGTCTTTAATTGGTTACCTAATTCTTTGGTAAACTAATATGATTAAATGTTATAGTATACATAAAGTGAAAACTTAAAAAGTTACTGAAATAGAATTTCTGATTTGTCAACAAATATTTAAACTGATATTCATTAGAATCAGTATAGAGTAAGATTATAATATGCTATTTATGCTAAAACAGTTCACTCAATATATTTTAACCAGTTAGGCTGTGTCAAAAGCCATAGGGGTCACATGCTAACATGAGATCAGCCCGTTATGAGTCAGAATGAAATTGCCACTGAGTCACTGTTTGCGCATGTTAGTTAGTGTCTGGTATATGCTCTTTTTTTTCGAAATGAAAAGTTCGACAGAAAAAAATAGTATATATTCCTTTTTGAACAATTTACTCCTATTCCTAAAACCAGAGTTTATCAAGCTTTTGGTCTGTTTTTGAAGAACACCTATATGTAAATAGTTTTAGTCAGCATTATGTGTAAAGTTCCAAATCAAGAAACAAGCTCTAAACAAAGATATGTGAAAATTTCTACACAATGGTAAGATTATAATTTTCTACAATAGTAATGGTTAAACATGATTATTTACGTAGTTCCTTTAAAACTAAACTTTAGTAAAACAAATCAACTCATAAAACTAAACATGAAATTATTTTATATTACTTAGATATTTCAATAAGCGTCCTTTTCAGGGCAAATAGATATAAAAGTATGTTATACATTATATTAATTATAGAAATGTAAATAAATGAATTGGTGATAAGTGTTTTACATATAAAGCATCAGAAAAGGCAAAAAGTGTCATTCAAATTAAATATAGAAGCAAAAACTGTAATCAGAAACTACAGTACATTAAATATTTACTACATCAATACTTAAATTAATAAAAAAACACAATAAATTATGGAACATTAATGTAACTTAATTATTCAAATAATGGTTTTATTTATAGAAGCGAAACATTGGGTGTGACTAAACCTTTTCAGGAAAGATAATTGTATGTTATGTCAAGTGACATCTAATTGTAAAAGTATGTAAGGTAAATTATTGGGTATGCCATAATATTTGCCTTGTTCAAATAATGGAAAAATTAAGATATTATGTGTGATAAAAACTTTTTTTACTTGGCATATGTAATACACTGCATACTATCTGAAACAATAAGATATATTAACTATCTCATTCAGTTAATAGATTTACTTGTAACTTTTAGGACATATAAGTATTTATAGACTACAATGTTGATGATGTATGTTAAACAGCAATCGATACTTAAAAATACAATCGTCTCATTGTTTAGATCATAAAAGCTAGACAGTAGGTATGATAAATATAAAATATAGAAGTGATAAAAGGTTCACATGTTAGATGTGTTGAGACATCTTATGGTGAGCTTATCATCATACTGAACTATTCAGCTACAGTAAAACTATCCCTAGTAATATAGGAGTACTGATTTTAGTTATATCATCCACCTATAAAACCATGGCAACAGCATCCACTAATAGAAACATTGTCTGCCAAGTGACAGCATCCACCTATAGCGACACAACTTTTGGTGAGTAACACTATAACTATGATGTCACACCCACTTCCATCCTCTAGCAATATACCCTATGATGAATAACACTCAAACCATGATTTAATGGGAATAATCCTGGAAACGCGCCCTCTGGTGCCACTTCGTGACACTATGAGGCCTTCGTCTAGCCCCGCCCCTATCATCTGAGGTAGCCAATCAGCGCACTATGTCTGAAGTGTTCTGATAACTACTAACGTGTATTATAATAATTATGTAATACTTTTTGTAGACGAAATTTACAGTGTAATATTTTCTGTAGGTACAAGTTACATTGTTATATCTTCCGAAAATGCAGCTTACATTGCAATATTTTCTATAGGTGCTTTCTTGGTTCCTTATTGTATCTGCCTACTTACTGGAGGAATACCAGTCTTCTTAATGGAGATAGCCTTGGGTCAGTACTTCAGTCAGGGAGGAATAACCGTGTGGGATCTCTGTCCTCTCTTTAAAGGTGAATAACAACACACATATATAGATTCATCCTTTATCTCTCATTGTTTAACATTTTCCTAAAATCTAAAATGTATATAATGTTGACTTAATCATTTTAGGTAAAAATGAAAAATTTATACAGTAGTCTTTCGTTCTGTTCATTTAATTTCCTAATCAATATTTCATTTTTTTTCCACAACCCACTATCAGACATTTTTTTCATTCCGGTTCTATCGTTGCTAACGTTAGTTTTTTCTTAAGCATTTTTTTTTAATATTTTAATATTTTTATTATATGATGTATATTTAAACTGTTTGTATAATTTAATTTTAGCGGGACTGTTTTCTATTAATACTTGGCAAATTAGATTAGACCTAATTTAAATCTCGTAGGCTGGGCTGTCTATGTAAGTTAGATTCATGGTCAGAAACCTCTTAAACTACGATAAGAGCTCCCCAGTGGCACAACGGTGTATCTGCGGACTTACAATGCTAGAAAGCGGGTTTCGATACTCGTGGTTGGCATGACACAGATAGCCCTTTGTGTAGCTTTGTGCTTGATTACAAACTGACAACGATAATAATACCCAACTGACTGAGTAATGAAATATATTTATTACATGTCTTATAATCTTTGGTTGCATCATCAACTAAAGTCTACAAAACCAATGTTATTGAAAATATTTTGATTTCTTCTTTCTCTACTCAAGATAGTTTGAGTGAAATCTTAAACTAATTTTACTTTAGATATATCGTGGTATCTAACAATAGTAGATTTAGGCGTTTGCTTATAACGTTTATTGTTGTTGTTTTAATTATTTGTTATGCTGGCCTTTTTATGTTTATAACTTATAGTTTTTGTATATGATGATTTCTCTTAAATATTATAGGTTATTAACCCAACACTGAATTATTTCTAAAGCTGAACTACAGATGTGATTGATTATTTTGTTATTCTTTATTAATAAACCAAAAATTGGTATATTCTATTTTTAAATTTCTATATTTTTAATTTGTTCTTTTTCCTCTGCTTGGTTTTATGACGCTCTTTTTTCAGCGGTATGTCTGCGGACTTACAACGCTAGAATCCGGATTTCGATACCTGTGGTGGACAGAGCACAGATAGCCCATTGTGTAGGTTTGTGCTTAATTACAAACAAACAAACAAACTGAAAAGAAAAAGTTTGCGGCATCTGCTCTCTGAAAAAACCCGCACAACTGTGCATTATTATTTTACACATTATTTTTTTTAAAACATTATTCTTAGTTTTGATATGATAATTTTAAAAACTATGAACTATAATACAATGTACTAAAATTTTTTAGTTGCTATTTAATGAAAGTCCACAGTAAATGATACATACGATATTGCATTTTCGTATTATTAGTTCCTAAAACGTCCCTTAAGTATGCTGACATATTTTCTCTTTCTACGATATTTTCAACTTGAAGATAAAATATTGTTTATATAGTTGTTCTTTTCTCTAGGTATCGGATATGGAACATCTGTGATCTGTTTCTTCCTCAATACCTATTATATTATCGTTTTGAGCTGGACTGTTCTGTACCTGTTTCATTCATTTACGTCAGTGTTACCGTGGGTTTCGTGTAACAACGAATGGAACACTGAGAACTGTTGGAATGGAACACCTAATCCAACTTCTTCCAACGTGTCTGTTCCTGCTATTGTTCTTCAACAAAACACCCACACAACTGATGGAACACGCAAAACAGTGGACGCAGTTGTGGAGTTCTGGGAGTAATTACCTTTGATGAAAATAATAAAACATACAACTGGAAGTACATGCAATGGTTTTAGTGCTTTTTTTCTGTACCCTAATATGCACAAGATTCTGCCAATTTCTGATAATTAATTCTTATATAAAGAAAACTTCGTAAACAGCAGTGGGATTCCGGATGCACTTGGTATCTGTTCTCTAAGCCTCTGCAGCAATTAAAGTATCTATCAATGAGGAAACACACAAACACTGGAAACAATAGAAAGATGTTTTACATTCAAAGAACTAAATGGGAAATGAATGACTTTAATCTAGCTTAGGAGTGACGTTCCCCAAAATCAACCGAATTTAGAAAGACAACACAAATGTCGCATTTTAAAGTAAAAACAACAACAATAGACAAATTGACATTAATTAAGTAAGCATCATGTATTTAGATTTACTAGTGATATCGATTGTGAGAGTAAATGATTGAGAAGAAACTCAGATAAAAAATTTGAATAACACCCAAACCGTAAATTTCCCAATATCCTGGTTAGACATATCACATTGTTATACGTTTGTCTCTTCTGTAAAATGCCCCCCAGTAGCACAGCGGCATGTTTGCGGACTTACAACGGTAGAAACTGGGTTTCGATACCCGTGGTTGGCAGAGCACAGATAGTCCATTGTGTAGCTTTGTGCTTAACTTCAAACAAACAAATCTTCTGTAACCTAAACTATTTTTCTCTTAAACCAAAGCTAGTATTTTTTTAAACTAGCGAATAATAGGAAAAACTAGTAAGTAAGTTGATTTTCACTTTCACCTTATAAAACTAAATCAAAAGTTTTCTCCGTTTGTATTTTGTTTGAAGTCACAGGTTAATCACTCATAATTTTCTGAACAAGTAAAATTGTCTAATGATTAAATGTTGACAGTTCTAAGCGGCTCGCTTAACGTTTGTTCTCCGATGGCACAGTGGTAAGTCTATGGACCTACAACGCTAAAATCCGGAGTTCCATTCCTCGCGTAAGACACAGCAGAGACCCAAATTTGGTTTGATGTAATTACTTTATAACTTGATAACCAATCCCACTATTCGTTGGTAAAGAGTAGCCCAAGAGTTGGCAGTGAGTGATGTTGAATAATATCTGCCTTCTCTGTCAATTACTTCTAAATTAGGGACGGCTAGTGCAGATATCCCTGTAATAACCCTCTAATGCGTGAAAACATAACAAACGAAACATTTATACACTTTTATTTCGAAAGCCACATAAAGTTCCACTAGGTGACAGTTTCTATCATAGACTTAGCGCAAAGATGGTGAATGCTGACACTACTGGGTAGCCATAAAGAGTTTTTGTTACATGTTCCAAGCTTTATGTTTCACTTTACATACTAATTTATTTGTTGTTTTTAATTCCTTAATGACTTTATGAAAGCCTATCAATATCATATGTCGAAGTGTTACTTGTGATTTTTTGCAGAAGAAATGAACTCATAGTATTTGAGTTTGTTTGAAGTTAAGAACAAAGCTACACAATGGGATATCTGTACTCTACTCACCGCGGGTATCGAAACCCGGTTTCTAGCGTTGTAAGTCTGCAGACATACCGCTGGGCGGCAACTAATAGTAAGAAAAATAGATCATGCACAAAATGCGAGTTTATTTCTTGAGATTCAAATCATAAAACGTGTAAAACATGTGCATTCGAGTTCATGTTTTTATAATACGCCTTCAATGTGTTTTTATTTACTATATGCTTTATACCATTGCTTGACAATGAAAGTATCAGGTTTTAGGTTAGATCACATCATCCCTCAAGTCTGGCTCGCCGCAACAAAGAAATAGTTTCTTTATTGACTCTACTAGTTTGTTTTTTTGTTTGGAAAGGGGGGACTCACACTGTATATTCTTATTCTCCATTTTTCTTAACTTTTCACATTATTTGTTCACCTATAATGAGTACTTGATTTCTTGGATAAAGCTTGCTTATTTACGTTCACGCTATTCCTTTTCGAAACTGTTTTTACACAAGAAAGAAAAACAAATAGTCACATTAATGTAGGTGGCGTTCATGTTTTTATTGTAATCATCACTAACTCTTCGAGCCTCTCTCCTTTATGTTTTATCAATCATACCCAAATAACTACTTAATCTGTTTATATTTTTCGTTGGATTTCAGCATTCATTTCCTTAACGCATTATTCAAGTTTTCGTAGGCTAAGATTATCATTTCATTACACCAAGTATAATTGGTAATGATTTTCAAAGTAACAATGATTTCTCGAAAGAGTACATTGCCGTGATGGCATACTGTCTATTATTAATAGGGTTGTTTTTTGTTTGTTTTACAAGTACAGAATAGAACTTCGCTATTTACTCTAAGCACAAGTTATACTCTTAAATATATGTATATATATATATATATACACTTGAATTATCTTAGATATGCTAATCATAGGGAATGCATTACACTGGACAGCAGAAAATTTGCTACTGGAAAAGACTCAAGTGATTCGCGGTAATTTGATCGTGCTGATTTCAAAATGTAGTCAGAACTTGTCCATCACCTCTAGATTTTGAGTTATTGTAATATCACAATATTTTATCAGCACCATATGAAACGCCACGCAATCAACTCAGTACAATAGATTTATGCTGTGGAATTAAGTTTATTTGAACAGTTTAATGGGTAAAAAAGGTGCATTTTTGATAACTTTAAACATTGATTGTATTTGTATTGGTGTAAAATTCCAAATACATTGCTCATATATGCTATTTATTCTCAATATAACAGTAGTGAATTGGACCACTTTTGCTTCATTTCCACGCTCACCTGCTCCACCCGGGAATGACGAAATCCTCGACTGAACATAAAAGGGGCGGAGTTAGACGTCTCTCTCTCATTTGCTTCTCACTCACTCAGTTGGTCACTTCGCCTCGCTCCGCGCAGAGTCAAAACAAAGTCCGATTTCCTTTCCTGCATCATACCCTAGATATAATCAAATTCTGCAAAACTTTGTTTTTAAAATCTTTTAAACTCTAGTTCTTTAAACATGAATGCATATATGTTTTTTAAAAAATCATTTGAAATGCTGGCTGCCTCCAGTCAAATAAAGTCCAAAAGTGCCAAAATCACCCAAATAGTTTCTGCTACATTTGTGTAAAATATATTACAGTTTCATGAAGGAAATACATCACACACAAAGTAAATGTAGCTTACTTCCACTATCTTGGGTGTAAAATTGGTGACAAAAGAAAAAAACATTGAGCTTCACATCACACGTATGTTGTACAGTTTGGACATCTGGCTTAACACAATAGCTGAATATACAGAAGAGAGCAAGTATGCCACTTGCAGTTCCCATGATATGGCATGGGCCCAAAAATAATCTAACTGACTGTTATTTTGCATGACTAATGTTTCTGGATATTCAGACAAAACTAAGCAATACATTAAATATCCTATATCATTGCATCTGCAATGAAACAAGTGCCACATTTATCAGCGAATTGGGAAACAGAGTTATCCCGTGAAGAAAATAATGAATCATCTTCATCCTCTTCATCTAGTAATTCTATACCTCAACATAAATTTCCTCATCTGATCACACAAGAAGAGCTAAATGATCTAAATCTATCAAAACTCGAAAACTAGAGATCAGTAATTTTCAACATGATTTTTAGAATCAGCATCATCAAATTACTCAGAAACAGTTCCATTGTTTCCAGTAGCAGATAAAAACATTTTTGTTGCTCGTTTATTGATTGCATTTCTAAAACGGTAAGTAATGATACATTTTTGGTTTGAAAAAAGATTCGTACTTTTACAGAATTTTACAATAGCACCACATCCACAGGAGGCATTGTTTCACATTTTCTTGACCTTAGTTTAGATTTACTTTTCCTACAATTTCTCTCTTGTTTTGTATGTTTTGGCTATCAGTCAAAAATAATTACTTGTTTTAAAATAGTACTTTGTGAACTTTAACTCTATAGTATGTGATAACTATGGATGAAGTGCTAGACTAGACATCTTAAAGAAAGAAGTTATATTTTTTCAGGTATTTTAATTTAAAATATGTTCGACTGATGTAGAAACGTAAAGTTTTCTTTTGCGTGTTTTAAAATCTTGTTCTAAATCGACCAAGTATACATGTTTTATATATATTCTATGAAACAGATATTGATATAAATCTAGTAGAATGTGATAAAGTTAATAAATAAGTGTTTTCTTTCGTTTTGAGTAAGCCTGGCTAACCACACACACATACAAAAAAAGGTTGAAGAACTTGGTTCTCATTGACTTTTTTTTAAGTGTTACTAAAAGAGAAATTACATACATTCTTCGTCAGACACCAAAAAGTTGAGTTGAGTATTAGGTGATAATCTCACGGTTTTCACCGAGAGGCACAGACCCCTCAGGTAGAGACCGGCTGCCTCGCAGGAGGTAGAAAAGAGAAAGACTCTTTTCGTTTTCTTTCTCGATCTACACCATACGGTACCTATTTTTCTGGCAGTCTCATTCCTTCTGATTGTCGATGAAGACCTTCTATTGGGAATGAGACTGCCAGAAAACAAAGAGCAAGTACAAGTAATTCCCATCATAAAGCATCAGAACAATTAAGAATTCACGCAAAACCTCTCGTGGGTTTACGTGAACTATGCAAGGGGTATTATCAAGACCGAAGTTGTTAATATACATTATTATTTGATTACCACAGTTTATTCTCATGTTATGAAGAAAGATGACGTGTGTTTAAAAACAAAAAACGTTAGTAATAGGCACATCTGGAGACGCCAGTGATTCATACGTAAAACTTTCTTCTGACTGAGAAAACTAAATTATATTTTTACATCTAGCGGCTCTCTGGAATGTTTCATCTGAAACACGGCTGTAATGTATTATTAATTGTTTCTCCACACTAAGGGCCTTAATACAATTTTCAAGACTTGCCGAGAACTCCCATTTTCTTGAATGAGAACCTCGATAGTTTTGTGCAAAGTCTTTTGGGCTACAAAAAGGCATTTTTCTGATATTAATTTAACATTATTTTTCTATCTATCTATCTAAAAGTGTAACTATCACTTTTTAAATCTAGATCTAACTTAAACCAGAACGAGATAAAATGTGGTGTATTTAAATATTAGTTGGAATTTGAGTGTGTGTGTGTGATCATTTTTTTTACTGTCGTTTCTACTTGTCTTTTCCTTTATATCTTCGTTTATTAAATTTACCTTTGTTTTTTGTATGTGTTCATGCCTTACTATTGTTTCTTTTTTCTTTTCATGTTCGTAACTTTATCTTTACAGACGAAAGATTCTGAAAATCTCAAATGGCATTGATGAGCCGGGAACTATAAAGTGGGACTTGGCTCTGTGTCTTTTGTTGGTGTGGATTCTCTGCTATTTTTGCATATGGAAAAGTGTAAAATCTACAGGAAAGGTAAAGTTTCGTTTAAGATATTAATTTATTAAGTAAAAATGTTATTTTAATCTCATTATAAGTACAACTAAATAGCTATTAGATCAGCAAACGTGCTCTCAGTTTTAGATGAAATGAATGGTTCTGAGAATATATATGTACAGTTAAAATAGTTATTATTTTAAATAATACCAAACAGTCCAAAATGTGATATATATATTACTTTCAAGCCTTATAAATTATAATTTTCTTGTATATTGATTTACAACATTTGTACTACTAATCCGTTTTTATATACAATTGCCTTATTAAGCTTAAAGTTGTCTTTTAGTTTTGTTCTGTGTTGTTAAATTCCTTTTAATCACAAGTTGTTGGTAATACATATTTACGTAAAATCGATAATCAAAATTTTGATTTTTTTATTTACTTTAGAAATGAGGCAACATATAGTGCTAAGTTTATTGATCTAAATAAAATAGTCTATTCAATTTTCTATGATGCATATTGCACTATATTAAAATTAAAAGGAATTTAAAACTAATTAACCTGCGTAATGAAGTTTTTTTCCATTATTGAAAATCATAATAACAATATTGACATGAATTACAGGTGGCGTACTTCACAGCATTGTTTCCTTACGTTATGCTGACAATACTATTTATTAGAGGAGTTACCCTTCCTGGTGCTAAGGAGGGAATAATTTATTTTCTGTATCCTGACTTCTCTCGCTTGTTGGATGGAGAGGTATTTAACATTTCTAAGCTAGTATGCTGTGATTGTTAAACATTAATTGTTAATAAGAATTGCTTTCTTTCTTTTGGATCTAGAAATGTCGTATATTTTTGTCTTTAGGTTTGGATTGACGCTGGGACACAGATTTTTTTCTCCTTCGGCATTTCTTTGGGGAGTATGATAGCCCTTGGCAGTTACAACAGCTTTCACAACAACTTTTACAAGTAAGTAGTGAGAAATATGTTAATCCCATGTTTTGTATCAGTCTAATTAAAAAAAGAGAATAGAAAACGCATGGTACCGTCCTGTACCACATTTCCTTCTTTCTTTATCTCTACGATGACCCTGCCTTCCCTAATTCTGGCAAAACCACTTGTCCAACAATACTACAAAACACGACTACACATCACATTCCCCCTGTTTACATTAAGAGAGGACAGTCTAGCACACTGTTCCTCAACAACCGCTATGCGGACAGCCGACGGACTGTATATTGAATTTCACAAAAACAAACAAACAAACTAAACAAATGAACAGAATGTTCACATATAAGTTTTACTTGTAATTGTATTGTAGTGTTGTCTTGAATAAAGGGTTCTGTTTCATAACCTGCATTTCTCTTTAAATGGTTTATCTTTGTATGAATTTAAATTACTTTGTAAATACATGTATATTTGTACGTGTTTAACTTATTCATAGGGCAATTGACATGTTCTTGTATTGTAATATATGTATATGCAAAGTATTTTATGTGAACAATTTAGCTTGAGTGTACTTGGTTAAGTTGAAGTTTAAAGAGTATTTTGATTTGTACTGGGTGTTGTCAGTATGAATATTTTTTGGTTTGTGTTAATACACAATAGACAATACTTCACATATATACAATAAATACAAGTACATATAAAAGAGTAAATATATAAAACCTGTTCCACTGAAACGTCATCCAATTTTCCACCTTCATTTGTAGAGAACACATCTCCCTCTCTGCATATGGAGGGGTTGTACACACTTAAATGTAACAGTGTCTTTGAGAACCCTATAGTTGGTTTGAGAAAACATTGCAACTCAGATAAGGATGAGTAATTTTCATGAAATGTTGGACTGCTATTTTGCAATGGAAAATCGCACGAGAGAACGTAAAGCAAGGGCTGCAAAGCCCTTTCTATTGTCAGTTTCTCGACCAACAACAGTGGTAATTGAGTAGAAAACATACAGCGTAAGGCATACATTGTATCCTATGGCTCAGAAGATAAGGAATGCTATGTCAATAACCTTTCAACTACATGACCATTTTAGTTGTGTTGATTGAGTGGAAGTCACAAAATGCGACCCACAAATTTTGTCACACTATCACTGAAAAGGTGGTGTTTGCTCCATTACTTTTTCAACCAACATTATTGTCTCAGCTGTCTTGTAATTGATCTGTCCCTCCTCATTGACAACTCGATCAAGTCAAGCTTTGGGTCGGGCAGATTCGTCATCAGACATAGCACTGCCTGTTCATGAATCTGCTGACTTCAGGTGGTAGACTGTCTGGAATATTCCAGGACATGGGGGAGAGGTTTGCTTCACTTTTACTAAGGGTTCACGTGGTTTCAATGTGGGTTTCTTCGTGGTAGACCTGTGGTCCACCCCAGGCTAGAGAATTCCATACAGTGATGAAATTGTCAGGTAGGCAAATTCCACAAGCCATATGCTCTGTCAAGCATCAACTACAATCCCTGGAACTGAATTTCACTGAGTTGCTGAACATATATCATTTACCTGCATTGCAAACTACCTGTTTGGCATATGACCCATAATGACCTTAGCCCCTTTCCTCCGATTTCTGGAAGGATCTCTATTGCTCCACAGATCGTGGTCATCGGCAAGGACTCTTTATCCTACCTGGTAGTAGGTCATCTCCTGTTGGCAGCTTTCACCAGCCAATGGCACCACATCTCTGATTCAAAGGCTTGCAACATGCTACCGTTCTTTCTTGGTATCCTTTTACAGTGTCTACCATCTCACTTACTGGCAGGTCTTGTCTTTCTCCTTGGGATGACATGTCACTCTGAAAACCCTCAGTCATTTGGTCACCTATACTGTCTAGGTGAGAACTTCATAAACCTTCTGGATGATCTACATAGACCTTTTTCTACATCTCAAGCTCGCGGCTTTGATGTTCTTCTGTTGCACTGGCAAAAGGAAAGAACTTTCACGGATCTAGCTACTCTTTCTACAAGCCATTCTGCCTTAATTCTAGACTCATCCCCTCCAGACCATACATCTGTGTTCCCGACGAGAAAGCCATCTTCACTTATTCTTAGTGTACAACTATATCCAGTCACATTCTCAGAGACCACACATACCTCCATAACAATGATATTATTTGGTCAAGGCACCAACATTTTATCTTCTTTACTATCCTGTGGAATTTCTCGGCTTGCAGATCTCCGTCAAAATAGTCAGTTTGGACTATTAACTAGAGGATTAAAGAATACCGAGTTACAGGGTCTGTTTATCTCTTTGATTTCTAACTGAATTCATCAGGAAGAAAGCGACGGATCAGAGATGCTGAACGAGAATAATCTTTATTAGCACACAACTAAATCACAGACATTGTTATCATCACAAGAAAAAACAAAATGAAACAGTAGCAAGATGGTCTGTTGTGGCTATGCTGGGCTGGTGAGTGAAAGAATGGAGTTAAAACTTCTTTTTTTTGCGCTTTTTTTCACGTGTCCAGCCTCCCCCCCCCCCTCTCCCGTAGGGTAAACTACAAATTGTAATATTTAAGTTATACCCAAAGTTAAATTTAGATACAAAGATGCCTTGCACCATGAGGTAGAAATAAAATACTCTATTAAACCTCTAGAACAAAGTTAACCCTCTAGCATTGGGTAGGGTCCAAGATAAATAATTTTGGATGACCTTGTGACCATAAGACTATAGATACTACAACTTTTAATGTCTTTTGTACACAACAAAAATATGATTTTTTTTATTAAGTATTTTTATATTTATGGAGCCTGACTCAGACTCTGTCAAGTCTGACTTTAAAGTGATTTTCATGTTCAAATTGAAATACTTTATTTCATTTTACAATTTTCAAATTTCGTATACATAATCTCTATTACCTCATAAATAAATATCAAAGTTTTTAAAGTAAACTTTATATTTTATCTATTATTCTCTCTATCGTAACACTATATATGGACTCCATACACTTTCTCAATCTCGCAACCACCACATCGTCCCTGAATGAAACAAATTTAAGTGTACGGTTTTGCAACGCCAAAATCGTAGGTTCGATTCCCCCACGGTAGACACAGCAGATAGCCCAACAGGGCTTTGTTATAAAACAAACCACCACATAAAAAAGTATGAAATATAAATTACCCTTCTTTTTTTTTAGAATGACTGCACATTGTAACAGAGAACTAAATACTATTTATTTTTACAGCCAAACCTAATATTTTTTTCATTTAGTTTTATTTCTTTAGAGTTGCACAACAGTGTTCGCGCCTGGCGAGCGCTGTCATTAATCACGAGTATTTTGTGTATTTAATTTCATTTAAATTTTTTTAACTAATCCGAAAAGTTTCTAATTATTACTTTTTAGTTACTTTACAACAATAGAAAAAAAAATATACACAAGACCCAAGAAATTTAGTACTTACATATGAAATATTGTCTTTTTCAAGCTTTTGAACTCATGCGCTAAAAGTCGACGACAAAGATGAGCAATAACTCTCAGTAACGACAATGTGATCTCAGAATTATTTTGTTTTTTAAATTCAAATATGCAACTTAGAATACGAAATATTGACACACGTATAAAATAGAATGTTCTAAAAGTAATATAACTCTCTGGCTTTCTAACTAAGCTAAAAGGGGCTTAAAGAATTCCAATATCTGGTCATGCGAAACTCCAACGACGGCAAGCAAAGAAAACAAGGCCAAAATGTTCAAATCTGCTCATTTAAAGGGCTTAAGGCCCCATAGCTCTCAATAAATTGAAATATTCGTTTTCTATTGGTTTCAAATAATCCAATGAAAATTTTCAGAGAGAATTTATGACAGTTTGTGAAAGCAAGATGTTATGCAAGGGGTATAACATGTGACCTTCACTTTATTGCTTATATCTCTGTAAAGCCCCCCCCCCCTCCAGTGGCATAGCGGTATGTCTGCGGACGTACAACGCTAGAAACCAGATTTCGATACCCGTGGTGGGCAAAGCAAGATAGCCCATTGTGTAGCTTTGTGCATAACTTCAAACAAACAAACAAAAAATCTCTGAAAAGCAAAAAGTCTTGCCGGTAGGCACAAACAAGTGAAGATTGAGAATTTATTTAAATATCTTCTTTTGAAATTAAGCAATTAAAATTTATATAATATTAAGCTTTAAATTATAAACTATGTTTTAATGCTAAGTGTATTGTCATACATTGAAAATAAAGTAGCTTAATGAAGTTTTGAACTTAACTTTGTACACTTTGACCTATTTGTGCACAGAGGGTTAAAGTTATAATAAAAGTGAAAGCTCACAAAAGCTCTGAAGGAAAGTAAAGTGAATAATCTTTTTTTAATATCTAGTTCAATTGTATTATATATTCAATGTCAAAAGTAATATTAAAGTTCCATTTCATGTCTAGGTTTAAAAGTTCAGCAAAATCTTCCTAAAATATCCTAAACGAAGGAGAACCTGGCTTTGAAAATAAAACATACGATAACAATTTAAGCCAGGTTTGAACCCATAAGTCTCTTCTGTACATGTCCTTTGTCCTCTCATTCTTAAGCGCGTTTGTGTAGAGAAGCCCGAGGGCCATTACCCAAATCGCTAACAAAAATAAAACGTTGTGTGCTATCTTACCTGCGTGAATCTTGACTAAATTTTCAATTAGCAGATGAGGTCCAAGACAGAGGTAGCAAGAAGCAAAGTTAAAATTTGTTACTTGAAAGACTTTCCATGTCCAATCTGGACTGAAAGAACATACGGAACATTTGAGAAAAATGAAATATTATCTGAGAGAGTAGAAAACACATGAACTTTCCTGTACCACACAATTATGGTACTAGTTACTTTGACAACTGGTGTTAATTAAAGGAACAAATCAAGTTGTATTCAGGTTTGAGCTGTTGTAAAGAGTTATTTAAGAAAGTACAGAAACATGCAAATGTGGAACAAGTTATTCTCCTGAGCTATGTTTAATTAAGCAAGTGAGTCAACGTGTATTTAAAGTCTAACTATTCTAAAGAATAGTCACTAGTGTATGAAAGAGTAAAATAAGGTGCAAAGCTGGGACCCGTTTTTCTAACGATTATATTTTTAACTGAGTAAAACAAGGTGCAATTCAGGTGACAGTTATTCTATCGAGTAAATTCTGGGACAATTTATTCTAATAAGAAGTATTAAAGACAGTATCAAGATCTATTTGTGAGCTAAATATTCTGAGTGTTGTTGAAGAGAGTAGAACAAAAGACATTTCTTGGCCTAGTTCTTCAAACAAATACTGTTTAAAAGAGTTAAACAAGTTTCATTTTCATTTAATGACCAGCTACTGTAACCAGAATCTATGAGGATAAATTGGACTGCAGTTCTGGAAAACTTTTTTAAGTGAACCGTGTTTAAAAAATAATAAAAACAGTGCAATTCGTAAACCTGTTAACCCTAACAAGTATTGTTTAAGAGAATAAATCAAGATGCATTCATAGCTCAGATATTTTAATGAGTCGTGCTTGAGAGAGTTAATTAAGGTGTATTTAGAGGCCAGATATTCTTACAATTACTCTTTACGAGTATGTAACAAGATGCAGGTTTGTGACCAGGTATTCTAACGAGTAATGTTTTAAATAAGTAAAACAAAATAAAATTCTGTGCCCAGCTTTCCAAATTATGAGTTTAGAAGAGATCAAGATGCATTTCAATGTTCAATTAGTGTGAAAAGTAATGTTTGATTAGGTAAATCAATATGAATTTCAGTGCCCGATTATTGTGAAAAGTAATGTTTGTTTGGGTTTATCAAGGTGCAGGCCAGTTAGAGTGAAAATTAATGTTTTATTGGGTAAATCAAAATACTTTCATCAATCTAATGAGTTGCATTTAAAAGAGGAACACAATATGCAATTGCGGGAGCATTTTCCTAAGGAATAGTTTTTAAGAGAGTAAATTAAGATGCAATTGTGAATCTTGTTATTTTAAGAGATAAAATTACCATTCAAATTTATGGCCTCGTTATGCTAACGAGTAGAACCTGATAGAATAAAACAAGGCGGTATTTTAGGTCATCTATTCTAACTATTAGTACTTATGAGATTGAAATAGCAATTTTGGGATCAGTCATTTTTAAAATCTAATATCAACATTTATGAGAGTAAAACAAGGTTTCAGCCATTCTATTGAGTTTTGTTTGAGATATATTATAAAAAGACTAACTGAGGACCAGTGTTATTACCGTTGATAGCTTCGATGGCACATTTTCTTTTTGTTTTGGGAGTAATAGAACATTTTATCTTTCTCATATCACATCATGTACTTGTTAAACTATGTGTTCTTTTAAATTTAATGTGTGAGTTTCGTGACTGATTACAATATTTTCTCTTAGGCAATGCATTGTAATTGCTTTGTGCAACAGCTGTACAAGTATTTATGCTGGTTTTGCCATATTCTCTGTCGTGGGTTTCATGGCAAATCAACAAGGAAAACAAATTCAAGAAATAGCTGAGTCAGGTAATACGTTTTTTTTTCTTCTTTTTTTGCTTTTATTTTAAATGTTGTTAGTCCGGTGTAATATCTCATTGTCTTACTCCGAAGAAAGAACAGAGACAAGTGGCAGTATTTATTGTACCAAGCATTCTGGAGTTGAAACTTTCTAATAACGGGAAACGTTTCAGGATTGTCTCCTGTTATATCGTATTCACAATACTACAGGATAGCGCAAATTTTCTACCCCACAGGGATTTTGAATAACGATAAAAAAGTAATTTTTAGTTTATTAAAGTAAATGATCGAATTGCTGATCGAATTTATTGATTCAGCCAGCAATACGTATTTCAATCCTCTTCTCAAATTGTATAGTTTAGATATTTTGATATAACATGAAGTAGTGTACAAATATATTTTGTTGTTAAACATTTCTGAATTCTCAAAAGTGTGTAATTTGGTACAATGAAAAAAGATGAAGAAATGTTATATTTTTGTAGCTTTCCTCAGTAAATTCCCTTTTTCAGAAATCTAACCACAAAAAAAACAAAATATTAAAATAGAATCATAATCTACTTGAAACTTTCTTAGAGTAGTCAAGCATGTAAAATGACTTTTTATAATCATTTTATTTCCATGTTCAAAATTCTTTTTATACGTAACAAACTACACCTCTGGACAAAATGTAAACGTCTGCTTTTTTTTCTGTTACCCCATTGACCTGAAATTGGTGTTCAATTACAGTTACCTTATGTATGTTAATGACTTACTACTTGAATATATACTAACTCTGATGTTGACTTTTGGCCCTGATCTTGCCTTCCTCCTTTTAGAACTTACATGAGTCCTTCGTCAAGAATTATAGGATCTCCGATCAACAACTTAACCATAGAGAAGTTCAGGAATGTCTATTAGTTCGAAAGTTCCGAGCAAAACAAATCTTCTTTTCTCACTTATTGTTAAAAAAAAAAGCAAGGGATAATTACAAATTATTCCCATTATTAAAACACAGACTTGTTCAGATAATGATATTCATTACTCCAAGTGCTATAGTATTCATGTTGTATTTTATAGGCGCCACATCCATTGTTTTACTTTAAGAAGGGATTTTGCCATTTTTAGGTGTTTTTTTCTTTTTTGAGTGACTAATATATTTTTTCTCTGTTACAGAGTAAAAATAATCGATTTTAATTTAAAAAAAAACATTTTTCTTCGAATTTCTTATCTTAATAATGTACTGACGTATTGTGTGAACACTGTTTTGTTAGGTCCAGGTTTGGTGTTTATTGCCTATCCTAAAGCCGTAACAGAAATGCCCTTGTCACCTCTGTGGGCCATTCTGTTCTTTTTCATGATCCTCGTCTTAGGTCTGAATAGTCAGGTACGGTACGAGTTTGCAGTTATTAGATATGATTTGAGTGAATAGAATATTATAGCTGCCAATAACGTGAGGTTAAATTGAGTCAGTGGTAATTTATGTAAAATATACTTATTAAGGAAGTAAAATTAAAGTTACATCAAAATTGAAGTTGGGGATGATATGATATTAGATTTCGAGTTAAATTAATATTTATTTGATACATTTTGTGCATTGAGCATATATTCTGTTGGTATCAAAAATATGATGCTAACTTACATTTAACGATAAACCAACCATTTAAAACACTGGACAAGGATAGCTTCATTGGATAAAAAAGGCAGCCGTACTGCAAAATAAAAATAATTTATCGTTAAATTCAAGGTCGTTTTAACTTTATAATACCACAGGTCCTGCTATGCTTCCCCTACTTGAGCACATCTGGGGAACCAGAACATAATATTCAATTTACAAGTTTTTAACGAGATATTTCTGAAGTATATGGAGTAACTGCAGAGAAAAAACAACAGAATGTAGTGGAAAATTTAAAGATCTTAGAAACTAGCCATTGTTCTGGGATTTTTTATAATTCCTTTAGACATTCTTTCCTGTCCCGGAAACGCTTTCTTGTTAAATTATATTTGTTTGAAATTTACGGAAACTTTCCTAAGAGAAAAAAAGACACCAGGTAGGCCTAGTTAGTTTAAAGAGTACCATTAGTGGCAGCAAAATATTACAATGATTCAAACCCTTATTTATAGAATATTACTGTTAAGCTTATCGTATTTAAAAACGTAGATAAGTTTGTTTGTTTGACGTTAAAAAGAAATCTACACGATGGGCTATCTGTGCTCTGCACACAACGGGTATCGAAACCCGGATTCTAGCGTTATAAGTCAGTACACATACCGCTGTGCCATTGGGGGGGGGGGGGCATTTTACAGAAGAGACAAACTGGGGAGCCGCAGATAAGTAGAAAAAAAAACTTATTATTTTGAAAACAAACTATGTTTATTAGGTATACATTGATCTCGACCAAAAATATCGTTATCAAAAACATTGTTACCTAGCTTAATCATTGTGACAGGTTAGGTCGTAGGTCAACGATAAATCTCTGTCTGTGGTTTTTTTTTTGTTGGTTTTTTTGACGATTGATAGCCAGAAGTGTTGACTATTGCAATCGGAAAAAATAAAGTATAAAAAATGTATATTAATAAATATCAATCAAGTTGAAACTGATTAGATACATAAAATGAAACTTCATGATTGTTTGTTTTGAATTTCGCGCAAAGCTACACGAGGGCTATCTGCGCTAGCCGTCCTTAATTTAGCAGTGTAAGACTAGAGGGAAGGCAACCTAGTCATCACCATCCACCGCCAACTCTTGGGATACTTTTTACCAACGAATAGTGGGATTGACCGTCACATTATAACGCCCCCACGGCTGAAAGGGCGAGCATGTTTGGTGTGACGGGGATCCGAAACCGCGACCCGCAGATTGCGAATCGAGCGCCCTAACCATCTGGCCATGCCAGGCCAAACTTCATAGTACATTTTTGCTTCTTCTTTGCGAATTACGCTAAACCTGTGTTACAAATTATCAATTCTAAAATATGTTTGAGTAAAACAAACTTTTCAAATAGAGTTAGAGTTATTATTTTTAATTAAATTTTGAAACTTGAGATGCAGGTTTGAAATCGACACCTGAAGGTGCTCACTAATATAGCTAAAGATAAGTGGAGCGCAAACTTTATAGTTGACAATTTTATTTTAGGGAAATTTTAGAATAAAAATGTTATTGAAAAACTAGCAGAGACCCACAAAACATTTGCCGTCGGATTAGTACCTTTATTGCAATAGTATTTATTTAAATACAAATTTTATAGAGTAATACAAAATAATTCTAACCGGAGATACTGAAATCTATAAGTCCACTTGTCTTAGGCCGAACATTACTTAAGCCTTTATTAAATACGGCCCATATTTGATAAAGAGATAAATTAGCACACTAACTTGTGTACGTTTTTTGCTTTAGTTTAGTTAGGGCTACACTTTACCGTACTAATTATTATCAATAAATATACTTATAACGTTATTCTATGACCTAACGTTAGACTTTTTTTGAATACTTTCATAAGTTTTAATATGTTGTTGTACAAAATGTCTTCTAAAGTACATTTACATCCGCCTTTTATTTACATCTGTTGAAATAATGTATACGCATTTAAGTAGTAAGGTGCGCGCGAATTTCCACGACAGACAAATCTGAGGATTATCATAATAGATTATTCTGAAATTTCTAATAAGTGCAAGCTAGTTTAAAACAGTGAAAATTAAAATAGTGATAAATCAGAAATGGTTAAACTGTCGATTTAAAAATAACATGGGTTCGCATCTATATGTTGCTCAATATTGGAAAACGAAAGCAGAAGAAAAAGGAGGCAGGCTTGGAAATCCAAAAAGTTTTTACAACATAATAAAATAAAGTTGAGAGAGACTACCAGTAGAATGATTTAAGTAACTACTCCTGTTACAACTGGTGAGAAGATCAGTGCTATGATTCCCTGATATGTTGTCAGAATTTAAAGAAGCCACATCTTATCCTGACAAAGGCAACGCTAAAGAGGAAAATTAGACAGGAAATGAAAATCCATGTGCATTTTACTTTGAGTGATAGAGCTAAGTGTCCAAAAAATCGACTCAAAAGTTTAACATTTGTTGATCGAAACAGATCCATTATAGCTGTACACATTTCATTTTACTAAAAACTACAAGGTAAGGAAATTACAAAACAGTTATAAAATATGACGACCTGCTAACAAGACAATGAGTTTGTTTTTGCTGGAAGATTTTCAGCAAAGCTAATTTTTCATAAAGAACTGAAAAAATGATCATCATTTTAAAATCTAAATCAAAAGTCGTTGGATCATCTAAAGGCATTTCAGTGGTAGAACGTATTAGAAACTCAACAGAAAACCAACCAAGCAATCGATATAGAAAATAGAACCTGCGTCAGTTTAAGACAAGGAGCTGGAACATTGGCAAACTATACTTGCAATACTTTTCTTGACTTCATAACTCTCATGGAACTCAAAATACCATTTCTCTTTGTGAAGACCATGAGAAGCGCTTTACAATCAGAAATGCAAATTTCCTGAACTTTATTGAATATTTAGCAATGTTTAATCCTGTCATGAAAGAACATCTTAGAATAATTGCCACACAAGAAATCCTTGAGTACTTATCTGGAAAAGGACATTAGGAATAAATTTATTTAGTTGCTGTTCAAGAAGATTCAAATCAACGTATTGACTTCTGCTAGGAGTACCAAGTATCTCTCTATTACGCTTGACTGTACTCCACACTATAAGCCACATAGAACAGATGGCTATAATCTTTAGTTTTGTTACACCTACTTCTTGAATTTGCATTTGAAGACGGTATACTCAGTATCAATGGGCAATTTTCTCTGATGTTTGTGTTAAAAGACGCAAAGGAAATACAAGAAAACGGCATTACCTCTGGAATGCTCACGTGGTCAAGGATATGTCAATTGAGCCAAAACGAAAGGCTAGACTAATGGTCTTCAGAATCATCAAAGACTTAAACCCAAAACAGAAAAAAAAAACAACCTTTGTTACTGCAGAATTGACGAATGGTTTTCAAAGAGAGTAAAAGTCTCAAGGGAGCTTACAGAATAAGTTAAAATCAATGGTAATTTTTTTTCAAAAGAACAGCTGATTCGCTTATGAACAACGAAGACACAATTTTCATACGAAAATTGTGAGGAAACTATCCTTTGTCCACAACAAAACTTGAAAGTAAATTTCTTTAGCTAAATTGCGAACAACTACCTGCAGTAACATAGCTCATTTTCTTGTAATGTTAATCTGTCGAAGAAACTCGCGTGTATCTTAAAATCGTCTGATCAGATGACGAGGCAACTGATGTCAATGCAAAATAACCTTTTGCTGTCTCCCTTATGGAGAGATGACTTAGGAAAGCATTTTGTTCAGGGTCAAATTATCATATTTGTTCTCAGCACTGCCATAATGAACATTCCTTTAACATTGCTCATCATTGTTCCTGGTGGAGGAAGTAGTTTTTTTTCCGAACTCAAATTTGTTTGTTTGTTGAATTTCTCGTAAAACTAATTGAGGGATATATGCACTAGCCATTCCTAATTTTGAAGTGATAGACTACAGTAAAGGCAGCTAGTCAACAACACCGCCAACTCTTTAGCTACTTTTTATCAACAAACAGTGGCATCGACCACCACATTATAACGCCCCAATGGCTGAAAGGACAAGTATGATCGATGACAGGTTTCAATCCCGCGATCCGTAGATTGCCTATCTAGTTGGACCTGGCAACAATTTCAAGTGAGCAGGAAATTGAACTTAAGCAAATAGTTTGGAATTACACTTTAATGAAAGCAAGAAAAGTAAAATTTCTCTAATTATAAAGTTTTGAATTGGCATTATATTTTCGTGTTAACAGTTACTGTGACATTTCGTCAGGTCATAATGAATAAGTAAGTTTGGTTTGGTTGTATTCTTACGATTTCGTTGCACAATTTAAAATAAGATTGGAGGAGAGTAAACTTTTCTAACGCGGAAAACCGGATTTGTCATTATGATTAGAAATATTTGGTTAGAAGTGAATAGGAATATAGCCTAAAGTTTGATATAATGATTAGAATTATATACGTTTTGTTAATTGCTTTGAATTTGTTTAGGTTTAAAATTCGACCCTTGTTTATAACATTAAATTTAGAATGAAAATACTACATAGGCTTATAATTAAGCCCTCAAAAACATCAAAAAACATAATATATGTTACTTTTCTAAATAAACTGGATGAGTTTGAAAGTTTTACTTGGCTTCGTTTACTTATAGGAATTCAAAATATATTGGAGTAAGCGTTCCAGAATATGAATAGAATGGATTGTTTGTTTTGAATTTCGCGCAAAGCTACACGAGGGCTATCTGCGCTAGGCATTCCTAATTTAGCAGTGTAAGACTAGAGGGAAGGCAGCTAGTCATCACCACCAACCGTCAACTTTTGGGCTACTCTTTTACCAACGAATAGTGGGATTGACCGTCACATTATAACGCCCCCACGGCTGAAAGGGCGAGCATGTTTGGTGTGACGGGGATCAGAACCAAATAGAATGGATATGAGAACTTTTACGTTAGGGTATACGAAATTCACATTATTGGCTATTGGCCATCTTTATCGTCAACGTTTTTGTAAGCAATCTTAGAGTAAATAAAATACCGTGTATTCAGTTCATTCGCTAATCAAGAGTTAAAACGGTTGGAAATGTGTAAATATATAATATATAGATTGAGGAATGACTGATTTAATAGAAAAACAAATGAACAGTTTTTATCCTCATAATATTTTTTAACTTCTTAACAGTTTGTAGCCGTGGAAGGAGTTATTACAGCTATGGTGGACGTATTCCCTCACATCTTTAGAAGAGGATATAGAAGAGAATATTTCATCGCAGTTGTTTGCTTGATTTTGTTTCTTCTTGGATTATCGATGGTTTCAGAGGTAACAACGAATGTTGAACACGTTTTAGGTATTGGGCTTATCTTGTATCTGATCATCAATATCATAAAGCAGAAATCAAGGAAATATGTACATATAACAGTGGCGTAGCAAGAGGGGGCAAGGAGCAGTAGCCCTCGGGCGCAGGTGTGAAGGGGCGCAAAATTTTCTCTGGCCTATAAGGCCTATTAATTAATAATTATACCCTCCCCTAGGATATAGCGCAACTGCCCTACGTTAAGTAAATACGACACAGTGTTACGTTATTTGTGTGTATTACGCTTGCAGTTTTAACTTTTAAAAGCCGCCCACTGAAATACAACTCACTGTCTATACACACATTACCTTGTCACGTTGTCCCCCTCTTTTATATACCCGACTACCCTATATCTAGTAAGAACTAGAACATTCGCCAAAGTACAGGATAATTCTAGAAAGTAGAGAGCGTGAGAATCACATGATCTCGATGACGCAACAATATGTTACATCAATCTCGTATTTTCTTTTTGTAGAACATACACCTACTTGTACGTTGTACTCTAGGACTTGTATTTGATCTACAGATGAATGATGGAATAGTGTAATTTACTTCTGTACGTCAATTCGGTCTCACAATTGATCTGCAGTCAGAAGTATTATTGAGCACGTTCGTTGTTATAGCGTTTGTTTAGCGTGATTGTTGAAGTTGAGTGTATCGGTAAAGTTATATTCGGAAAGAATAAACCAGTTTTATTAAGTAAAGAACCTGTGTCGCTAAACTTTCGTCGGAACGAAGCTTCGGAAAGTTAATTAACAAACGGAGACGTAACAATTTTTCTATTGCACATATAGACTTAAACTCTATCTCCTCACTACGCCACAAACAATGATGACTTCACTGATCTAAGCCATAAATGGTTTGTTCCACGATAGATATACGGGCGTCGTTAAAATCCTAAAACGTAAACTATCCAGGTTTGTTAACATAAATGCTCTCCTCCGCAACTAAACAATAATTCTATGTAAAATCAGAAACAACCAGTACCGTAGACAGTGTCAAAGTTCTGTCGTACGTACCTAGCTGTTAAGGCCTCGAGCATGAGCAACCAGTAGTAAAGGTACGTTGGCAGAAATCTATAAAGTGGATCGAGGACATGGTCCACTCGGGAAATGTTTGCAGTTTACACTAAAAATGGAGCTGTTTTTACACTTTTTAAGTATGCTATTTACATATGTGAGTGAAATTAATTTAAGGGTCGAGATACCCCCTATACGCATGCACATTAGACTACGTTAAAGCTTCACTAACCCAGTTTTGAAGACCTGTCACCCTCGTTCTGAAGTAATGAGTTTGAAATAAATCACTTTTATTTCCAATGAGTAAATACGATAAACTAGTGAGTACTGGTATTCTGTACACGTTATGTCTTGAATCAGAAAATAACGACATTTTGTTTAAAATTTTTTGCAGACAAAAAGAAAGAGAACGCCATTTCTGTAGTATAAGTTATAATGTATATATAGAAAGATGGATAATCTTAGCTTAACGCATTACAAAACTGTTTAAATATTAGCAAGTTTTTAATAACTGTCAGAAGAGTGTAATATTATATTTACAAACTAAAAACAAACTTTGCTAAATGGTTCTATAAAGTTTAGACTAACTTACAGCAAACATGTGGCAGGCTGCCACGGACAAGCCGATGGCTAGGGGTGCGGATCCTTTGATGTCTCCTCTGTTCTCGTCACAACAGGCGAACACTGTGAACACCAAAACCAAGGTAATGCAGAGCTCGACGATGAAGCCTTGGACGGGGCTCAGGTGCTGGCTTAGAACAGTGGCTCCCAAGTTTCCTTGCAGGTGGGAGGGTGTGAGTGCCTTCAGCAAGCCGGCACCCACTATTCCCCCTAAGCACTGGACGATAATGTACAGGACTGCACGGAGTAAGGAGATCTTCGCGGTGACCAGAAAAGCGAATGTAACGGCAGGGTTTATGTGTCCTCCACTGACATGCCCGATAAACTGTACCACCGTCCCCACGGTCACGCCGAAAGCCAGGGCTATCTGGACAATAGTAGGAGAGTAATCCGAATCCCAGCCGGTAATGCAAGAGCCGCAACCGATCAGGACCAGTATAGCTGTCCCTATAAACTCCGCGAACAGAGCTACGGACAGTGCCCTCTTGTTGGCCAGGTCTCCAAACCCTAGCATCTGACGTACGTTGCTTCTAGCTGCCATGATTAGTGTGGGGACAAGTTCTGCAGAATAACTGGGCGAAAATAACTCGACCTGGCGCTTAAATAGGATATTATCGTCTGGAAAATCTCCACGACCTTTGAACTAAAAGGACGAGTGGCTGTCAGCATCACTTAATTATCACGTGGCCCACTTGTTCAGCCAATCTTCGACTATGTGAGAAACCGAGCACTTTCGGATGGTAAACCTTATCAAAATATGTATTATACTTCATCTATTTCCGTTTCAAGACAATTTAGACATGTTCACGTTCACTTTTATACCGGTACAGACGTTTATTTATACGCATGAACACAAAATTTTTAACGTGTAAAAATCCTTAAGTATGCAAATAATAATGTTAAGATAGTAATAGAATAACTTTTTTTCCTTCAAAAGTTATAATTGCATGAGTTTTTTTTATATAGATAGGTTTGAGTTTAGAGAGTGATTTATGGGTGTTTTATTAAGTAAAAAACAAACAGAAAGTAAGGTGCTAATATCAGACAATCTTGTTTTAGTTCTGTGTTGCGTTTTACATTTCGTTATGCACCTGAAATATAAAAAATACAGAAACTGTCTTATTAAACTCAAAGTAAACTACTAGTATAAGTTACTCGATCCTTGAAGTTTATGTGGCAATTTGTTAACTTCAACTAAAATATTCGTGAGCACGAAAAGAAAGACCTCCCGTGAAATTAACTGATATGTCGGGTCTTTCATAATTGACTGTAAAAGTTACAAAACTGGAATTAGAACCTTGAACCTAAATGGTATATTACACACACATGGATTACACGCTAGGTCAGTGACCCTTAAGGTTCGTCTCTAATTTTGATCTATTGTGGCTATCAAGCACCACACGTCACAAAGGTCATGTTGGTCAAATAGCTGAAAGTGAGGAGAGTGTTTTCAGCGACGTTACATCTCGAACCCTAGACCCTTCGAATCGTAGCTCAATACGCTAACAATAAGAGCCACGCCCGGCTCAATTACAAAATAAACTCAAAGTAAAGAAAACAGTCTATAAAATAGTGACAGAAGAATAATTAATAAACCGTACTTAAATTTACTAGCTATAAATCTGTACCAGAAACATCGCCAGACAAATTTATTCGCTAACTTTCTTATGAGTACGGCAACAGGTGGCGGGTTCAGAACAAGTCCAGGAATTCCCAAGTAATGAAAATAAAGAACAATGAAAAAACTTTCTGCCATTATACGACGGTGTAAATGTATCACCAAATGATAAGTGTGCCATAAGTGTGGTCAAACCTGTATACATACACACAAAAAATGCTGCCCTCATATGCATACTACGCGATGTGATACAATGATACATAACGTTATTTTGCCCCAAGCCGATTCGTTAACTAGAAGTACTGAAGTTGTCTGAAATTCAATCGTGTAGCTTTGTGCTTAATCACAGACAAATTTCCATTTACAATTCATAAAGTTCCCAAACTATTTCACACTGCATATTTCCTATGCAGTGTGAAATAGTTTGGACACTTTATGAATTATAAATGGAAATATGCAGTGTGAAATAATTTGGGAACTTTATGAATTGTAAATGGAAATATGCAGTGTGAAATAGTTTGTAAACTTTGTGAATTGTAAATGGAAATATGCAGTGTGAAATAGTTTGTGAACTTTATGACTTTTAAGGTAGAGGTTAAAAAACAAACAAACAGATGCTCCATTTAGTTGCTCATGTTTTCAAGTAAGCTAATAATGTTAATTCTGAAAAAAACGAGGAATGTACTCCGATGGGCCAGCGGTAAGTATGGGGGCCTATAATGCTGGCGTGGTGGTTAAGGCGTTCGACTCCCAATCTGAGGATCACGGGTTTGAATCCCTATCACCGGACATGCTTGCCCTTTCAGCCGTAGGGGCGCTATAATGTGACGTTGGAGAAAGAGTAGCCCAAGAAGTTGGCAGTGGGTGTTGTTTTTGTCTAGCTGCCTTCCCTCTACTACAGATAGCTCTCATGTAGCTTTGTGCGAAATTTCAAACAGGTCAAACTTACAGTGCTCAAAATCAGGTTTACATATCTGTAGTGGGCAGAGCACAGCTAGTTCATTGTGTAGCATTGCGCTTAAAAACAAATACACCATAAGGAAATGAACTTTGTTGAATGTGGACTAGTACGGAGCGTACGTCTATAGATTGAACTCTTAAACTGCTGATTTTATTAGCCTTGTTAGTCTGACATTGTTGTTGTCGCTAAATATCATTGTTTATAAAATATTGTCTAGTTTGTGTTGTTATTTACCTCGCCAACAGAACATGATTTATAAACAATATTTGTGCATTACTGATGTACCTAATTACCTGGACTGAAGCTTATAAGTAATAAAATATCGAGTAAGATATTCAATAAACTATAAAATTGTAATAATAGTCTATAATAATTTTTATTGAGTAGAAAGTTGTACAAGAGTCCATTTATGCTGTGCATACAACAGGGCTCGAACTTGGGAATTTTAGGATTATAAGTTCTCCAGCTTACCGCTTATTGTTTGTCGTTACTAGAAGTTTATACCATTATACAATCCTAAATACATGATTTAAATTTAATTGTACATGAAAAAAGTTACTTTTTAGTTATATTTCAAATTATGTATATATATATATGTATATATGTATACTGTAAATATATTAATGAATATAATGCTATTCAATACATTATGATGGGACCAAAATTCAGAATTCTTCTTCTATTACCAGTATTAGTTGTCATAATGTATATATGTATTGTGGACAAAGGTTATGGTTTTTATTAACAACGGTCAATATAGGGTGAATCACCCTACGGAGATGAATCACAGAGCCTTTGTTGATTAGTCATCAATGTGTGAACGCAAGACTTCAGTTACAAACTAAATACACGTTTGTTTTATTTGTAATATCAAAAAATATACACCGTTTTTAAGTGTTTACTTGTCTGCAAACAGTTTTAACAAGTTACTTATCTATACACAGTTTTAGCCAGTTAATATGTATATAAATTGTTTAACCAGTTGTTTATCTACAAACAGTTTTGAACCAGTTACTGATCTATACATAGTTTTAGCTAGTTCTTATATATAAATTCTTTAACCAGTTACTTATATATATCTTTAAACTCTATTAAACATTTACTTATCTTCAAATACTTTTAACCAGTTACTTATATATATATATATATACACTCTTTAACCTAGTTATTTTCTATAACTTAGTTTAATTAGTTACTTATATATAA
>NW_013667202.1:37750-48000 GCF_000517525.1 Limulus polyphemus
GAGGTTTCTATTGCTAGTTGTGAAAGGTCCTTCAGCAAGCTGAAATTAATTCTTACATACTTGAGAACCTCAGTGACTCAAGAACGACTTAGTAACTTGGCAATATTATGTATTGAAAAAGACGTACTTAATACCTTAAATGTTGATAGTTTAATTGATGCATTTGCAGCAGCAAAAGCACAAAAGGTTCATATAATGTAACCATGAATACCAGAATGCTACATGTACAAGATCTAGTTAAGTATATGTACAGTTTTGTAAGCTAATAAAATTTGTTATTTGTAAACTAAAGTAGTATTTTATCAATCTGTTTTATAATCCATGTATACCACAAGTGACTGGCTTCTCATATAAAACATAAGTTTCAAAACTAGGGATATAACAGAAATTTATTCTGCATGCTTGAAAAATTACTTTAGCTATATGACTTTGAACAATACTGGATGACATAAATATCAAAATAGTTTACAAATTATGTTATATTGTGACTTTATTTTAAGCCTATGTGAAGCGATAATTAATTATTTATGTTATTGTCCTTAAGTGGGTGATGAGTCACAAAACATTTCAGAGGAGGGGGCGCCAAAAGTGTCTTTGCCCCCGGGTGCTGAGAACCCTTGCTACGCCACTGCATATAACGCCTCTATTTGTCGTTCAAAGCTACAAGAGCACAGTTGTTCCTAATTTTGAACTGATAGACAAGAGAGAAGTCATCCAGTTAAGAGTATCCACCAACAGCTCTTAGGGGTACTCTTGTCTAACTGAATAGTAGGATTTGTCTGTTATTTCTTTAGCGCACCCAAGTGCGGAGCGCGTTTCTGCGGCAACGAGACGCGAACAATGAACCTTAGGATTCAGAGTCATAACACGCCAAGATTAGGCCACGACCGTCCCTCATAACACCTCTAAGCTGCCATGACATATCCGTTGAATAGATTTTTTTGTTTGTTTGTAGTTATGCACAAAGCTTCCCAATGGTTATCTGTATTGTGCCCACCACGGGTATCGAAACCTGATTTTTGATATTTTAAGTCCGCAGATTTACTGCAGAGCCTTTGAGGAAGGGGTCAGTTAAATAGAAACAAGCAAAACAAGAAATATTGTACTTTTTCAATTGTCTCTTAAGTATGTCATTAAGTTATGCGTGTATATTTTCATATACTGTTCAGTAACGTTGAAATTATTAGCTGGTTAGTTTTGACCACTCTTTCTTTATATATTAATAAAAGTAGTTTATCGAGGTGAGATTTTTTCTATCGAACGAACAACAGCTACTACGCACAGAATCGTTGAAACTTGTGAAATGGTAAACAGATCAAAACATTATCTTGCAGTGTTATATGTCCTAATACAGAAAACTATGTTACTTTTCTTCCTAGTTACGATTCTAAAAATAGCGTAACGTAAGTTTTGCTAAGCTAAGATAATATAATGCTGCACGAATACAAATTGTAGAAAAAATAGTTAAAGACAAGGTGAAAGTTATAACAGGCAGAACTACGAAGAAAATTCTATCAAACACTTGATTAACCACTGTTATACCTTGTTTATAGCATTCGATTTGCCTTTGCTATCTGAAATAATATTGGTATTAAACCACACTTGAGTAACTATATCCAATTCCAACTAATGCTGTAACCTGCATTGTAAATAATTTAATATAAGGGAAATAGTGTTTGCATTTTTTAAGCCGGGGTGAATACTTGAAAATATATGTTTTTCGTGAATTTAAAGTTCCTAAGTGAACAATAAAAGAATCTTGTTTTTATCTGATTTAAACGAAACTTCCTTACTTTGAATGTACTTTATTCTATAGGGTGGAATGTATGTCTTCCAGCTGATGGACTATTACAGCGCTAGTGGGATTACGTTATTATGGTTCTCTTTCTTTGAAACTGTTGTAGTGACAAGGATCTATGGTAAGTATAGTAACAGGAGAATCATATTTTGGAAGTTGATCGTAATATAGATCAATGGTAATTCAGAAAAACAAGCATGAGTCGGTCTCAACCAGTAGTAAGTCAGAGAAGTAGCAGGTGGCAGGCAGACTAAACCAGTGAAACGTCCTAGAAGTCGTAATCGCCATCTATAGTAATGCATTTTAATGCGTTTTATGAAGATTGTTGATAAAACATAAAACACTTTATTTACAAGGTTCGAACGTTTAGGAATAATTTATTCCATCTTCAGCGAAATCTGAAAATTGTGTTACAAAGATGATTATTACTAAAATTATAATATAATAACATAATCGTTAGTTTACTTAATTATTAAGAAAAACGGTAAATGGACGGTTGAAACAATGTTTATATATGTATTACACAACAACTGAGTTAATTTTCATACTTAACGTTTCACACTTCATCTTCATCATTAAAGCGTTTTATGATTTGCATTTGTTTGAAATCGCTTGGAGTATTGAGCTTCTGTGACTTTAAGTTTTTGTACTAATACTCGGATTTATGGGAATTATATTACTGTCCATAAGTTTGATTTTGAATGTGTCAGAACGCTATAGTCAATTAGGCAACCATAATTTGTGTCTATAAAAAATTCACAAGTAATTAGTCAAACAAAAATTATAAATAGTTGGTGCAATAATGTTTATATATATATATAACTAAACAAATAACGATACTACATGTAAGAATGAAATAAAACGAGATTAACGATATTTGTTTCGTTTTGAAAATATTAAAAATGTAAATATAGTTTTATACTCTGAAACAACCTAGAAACACGTACGCTAAAGAGATTTAAATAAATGTGTATTTATCGTGTGTTACCTAACTGTTTAGATTTTCTGGTACTATTTTTGATGTTCACTACATCCAACAAAATATCTTCTGTTATAAAGTGAAACAAACAGAGATTGGTTGTATTGAATTCCGATGTTTAAATCTATTTTAACAACTAGTTTTGCATCGTTTCTTTAATCCTACTAATTTAGGAATGTTTCTTTGTTTTTCTAAAGTGTGGAAATCTTACATGAAGTATGTATGGAAACAACGTACCGTGGAACCAACTAAAGAAACCAAAACATTTCAACTTTTTATTTTTACAAAAGACACGAAAAAAATGCTAAATTTTACTCTAGAAATATTGTATCTTCATTGTTAGATGTAGTTTTCCCTTATTCTTACAACATTTTATGCTACTTTATTTCTTTTATATTCAAAAGCCACTAAAAAACGTGTTAAATTTCTACTATAAAGACACTATTTTAGATTCATTATTAGATATGGTTTGTCTTATTTTCGCAACATTTTATGCTACTTTTAATCAACGAATTAAGTGTAACGTACCTATGAAACGTTTTTTTTTTAAAGAAACGAAACGTTGTAAAAGTACTTACAGGTAAAATTGGTAAAGATCTTTGGCTTTTTAGCATAGGATACCAATTTTGTAATGTTTTATTCCCATACAGTACAAGCAAGCTCCTCATTGGCACAGCGGCATGTCTACGGACTTACAACGCTAGAAACGGGGTTTCGATACACGTGGTGCGCAGAGCACAGATAGCCGTTTGTGTAGCTCTGTGCTTAACTACAAATAAATAAACCTTTGTACAATTAAAAAAGTATAAAAACATATGAGTTAATAATTTCTAGTAGATTAGAGAGGATTTATTTATACTACTCAAAACAGTTAAGTGATAATCAGAGCTATCTATATTCTGGCTAAGAAGAGGTGCAAGTACTTTTATTTAATAATGTTCCTGGTCCATTTTTACTCAAAATAAGTGTTAGTGACTAATTATGACTTCAGTTGTATATAATAGTAAAGGAAAGACCGTGTGTGTGTGTACCCAACTAACACTGTTGAAAGAGATTCATGTCCAACGTGGAATATACCAACACTTTCTTGAAGACATTTGGACATTTCCATCATGTAGAGAGCAATATGTTGGCCTGAATCTGGTCAAGAAGTTGTCGTACAGTAACTAAAACTATCACAAAGTATGATTAACATAATATGAACTCACTTTTAGACCACCGATACAATTGATCGGGGATCTAGACAGGATCGACCATTATCGAAAACCTGTAAACAACCATTATTTGACACTGTAGTCTCGTTTCAGCTTCCCATCTAAATCAACAGTTCAGTCAGAATATAAACAGTTAAAGAAAAAAGCTTTCAAGAATTTGGTCATTATGCTAGATAAGCAATGGCGTACCTTCCTCTAATCCATTGCTAAAAAACAGTATGTCTTCAATGATGCCAAGAATATGTGAACTGGTCAAGTCAACGTGTGCAAATGTCTTGATCAACAACAAACCGTGCTTCCCATTGCTGCGCTGGTTGAATAATGGATAATATTACCCTCATCACCTCCTCGATTTACCCACTATACCGGACTTGCATTAAGGTGCGATGTGATGATAAGCTTTGGCAAGAAATATTTCTGATAACGTAAAGTCTGTAATGTCAAATAAGCATTTGTGGATATGAACTCCAATAGTAGAGATTTGAATATCAAATCTTATGATCGGTCACCATATGCTTGTTTTACGTATAAATGAATTCAGTGGTGCCATTGACATTATATAATAATAGTAGTTGTGCTTTGTCACAGCTAGAATATATAAAATTCCAAACATTCCATAGTTATTCTTTCTTTTTTTCAACTCGATTTTAAAAGATTAGGCAATGTTTTTAAAAGACTTCCATGTGTATACCCACATTTTCCTTACTATTTATGTGTGTTATGTATTTAAGGAATTCTGTATACATTCCTGGCATATGTAACTACTGGATTCAAGTTTGTTTTAATAATCAGGATGAGTTACAGCCATAGCAGGCAATTTGTGGAAATGTAGATATGTCTTTCAGTTGTGGGTTATTACACTCTTTCATGTTAAAATGGAAATATGTTTTTCGTGGAGTAGTTTCTGACATTAGGTGCCAAGAAAACTAATGTTTTATTTTTGTTTCCACCTATACCATATATGACTTAAATAGTTGATATTTTCATTAAATCATCAAGAAATGCTTATTGATTCATAAGTAAAATATATTATACAATGTGTTGAAACTTTGGTGAAGTTTGTTCAAGTAATGTTTGGAAGCTGTTGATAAAGTAGTCATTACATACGACTTGTTCTTCTTCCAGTGGATTAATTTGTAAATATTTTAAATGACTTGTATAGAAAACACTCTAATAACCTAAGTTGCATTTATTTTGTTTTATTTCTGTCTATCTATACAAAAATTCTACTATTGTTACATTAAACATTTATTTTTCTTAGGGGTGGATCGTTTCTATGGCAATATTGAGGAGATGCTTGGATACCGTATAAACCCATGGCTGAGCTGGTGCTGGCTGTACTTTACTCCGTTAACTACAGCTGTATGTTGTTACAGTTACATATTGTATTGAATATTATCTTGCATGGAATATAATTGCTTAGAACCTGGTTTCAATGGTTACTGATGTTTTTTTTGTTAAAGTTGTACAGGTTTTTTACAGCTAGATTTATATACACGACATCCCGATTATATCCGATCTTCTTCATAAACAAACAGTTGTCAAAAGCCACAAGTAGGGCTGTTAAGGTCTAATCATTTTGAACGTAGTATTTCATTCTTCTTTTTCTGAATATAAAAAAGAAATATGTTTGTTCCATATGCATCATTGTATATGAGACGACACGAATAATAGCTTTTGTAAATTCAATTAACACTAAAATAAATACAATTAATGGGTTTTCTTCTTGTTATTGAAGTAAGAAATCAGATAGCTTTTGACTGTGAAATTGTGCTTAGTTTATACAGTGTATGTAAACCTTTTTTTGGTAAACTTCATTGCTAGATTCCGTGACTTTAAGAGCCCATTCAAAGTAATTATTATCATTGTATCCAGACTTGCAAACAGTCTCTAGTAAGTGTCAGTGTCTCCGTGGTTAAGTGACATTTGTTTGAAATTATTTCTTATGATTTATTTGTTTGCAATTTCATAATTGATTAAAACGAAACGAAAACAAACATATCGTTTCTCTAGCATTTCACGTTGGCTTGGGAAATTACTTTTTTTTTGAAAGACACAATCAAACGCAATTATGCTTGATAGTAAATGTTAAAATTGTAGCGTCACAATCGTACTTTACCAGTATCCTAAGTTGCATGGATTATATTTAGTAGGTCTTTCTAATCTCGATATTATATCTATAGTTATTAAGGATAGTGTTTTGAATAGCTAGAGAGTAGACATATTTTCTCGGAGTTCTGTTGGACTCGGAGCTATTTCTTCTAAAAAATAACAAATAAACTCGTCTACATAAGGCTAGTTTCACTACCCAGAAATAATTAACAAACTACTTTGATTTACAAACATACAGACTAACCTTTTGTAGTTTTATTTAGTATAGCTTAAAGTGAAACTAGAAACTAACTGTAACAGATATTCAGATTCGTAATGCAAAAGGTCTATGACTTTGTTGGAAATTTCTTACTCATTGATTAGGGCAGTATAAGGAAAGGTAATCTCACATTATAATTAATAGTTGTATTTGTTAATACAGCGGCATCTGTAGCGCCACATATATAACATTTATAGCACTTGTGTATTTCTTGGCAAATTTTCAATCATTTCACATACCTGTCTGAAGAAGAATATTCGTGTAGCGAAATACCAAAGAAAGTACACCAATAGAGTACACCAACTTCGAAAATGGCTATTTATTACGTGGTGAATAAGAGAAAATTAGCACAGCATTATGAGGATACATAATCATCAAAACAACATCCCACCAAACGCAAGACTGTTTCTACCATTGCCAGAATCACAAACTGGTCGACAAGGAATCATAACGCTCCTTCTAGAAAATTACTGCTGACAAGTTGCACATTTCCGTGCAAACAACAACATAAATTGCAAGTGCTCAAGCTTTTTTCCATATACACTGACCAGAGAAATAAAAACTGTATGAAAAAACTATCTTGCGCGTTTAGAGATAGAAATTCCTGGTTTGGTTTAGCGATTGTGACAAAAAAAAAATTCTACAGATTGTTAAGTGAGGAGAAATATCCGATATGGTTTGTTCTTGTTTTTGGTTTGTTTGTTTTTGTTGTTGTCGAATTTCGTGCAAAGCTACTCGATGTCTATTTACGCTAGCCGTCCCTAATTTAGAAGTGTTAGATTAGAAGGAAGGCAGTTAGTCAATACCATCCACCCCCAACTCTTAAGCTATTATTTTACTAACGAAAATAGGATTCACCGTTACATCATAACGTCCCACGGCTGAAAGAGCCAGAATATCTGGTGACGGGATTCGAATTAGTGACCCGCAGATTGTGAGTCGAAAGCCCTAACCCTAATCACCAGTTCATGCCGGAACGTGTATAAAGAATGTAGTAAAAAAAAAAAATGTTTCGTAGGCTTTTAAGTTGCCTCATGTTTCTCGTGTAATTGGAAATTTAAGCTTCAGAAGATGAACAGAGAAAGAATAGTGAATTCTAGTTACCACCAGGAGAATATATTAGCACTAAACACGCGAGATTGAATCACTATACTATATGGCCAAGACATCAAGAAGATACGACTTCGTTAAGATAAAGAAAAAAGCCAAACGTGAAATTCTGCAAACCATGGAAAAACGAAACCAATGTTTATGCTGTCTCTATCATACCTATGAAGTAACTCAATTGCGGACCAGTGGACATTACATATATTTGGTTTGTGTAGATGTCTTATCGGAAGCCTATGTTTCAGTAAAATGGAGGGTTTGAGGAAAGTTTTCAAGAGGAGTGGTTAAGATTGACCTCGTTAGACAATATTACATAATCATAGCCATTAGAATAAATGCGACGACAACGCGAGAAGAAATTTGTTAACCTTCTGTATATCTTTTCTTCAGGTAACCATGCTTATTCTCCCTTTTAATAAGCTAGGAGTAATAGGATGAAAATAAATACCACAGTGAGTACAGTAAACAATATTAACATATTTCCCATACCTTTTTTATAAATAAATTAATTAAAAAGGACAGAAATCATGATAAAGTAAATATCTATATATCTATATTATATTTTTTGCTTAGGCTATCTTTGTCTTCAGCATTGTCACGTACGACCCTCTGACCTATAACGTTTACTACCAGTATCCAAAATGGGCTATTGCTATTGGTTGGCTTCTTGCACTTACATCAATGGTGTGTATACCGTCTTACGCCATTTTTAAATTCTTCTCCACTCCAGGAACGTTTCTACAGGTGAGACCTGAATTTAACTAACCTGTTGCGTAACTTATGTAGAAATTAATGTTTTCCTACCCCAAATATATTTAACGTTTTTTGTTTGTTTGTTTGTTTGTTTTTTAACAAAGACCTATTTGCTACTTGATTGTTCTAGCGGTGGAATTTCTTGACAACTTCAACTCTGAGTTCCAGTAAGACTGAAGATAAACAAGAAACTACTTTAAACACTACTGATGCTGCTTCCTCATTTGTACTGCCAACAAATCTATCAGGAATAGATCCACCAGCTGACTGTTCTGAAGTAGTTGGTTATAAAACAACATTACCACATTAACATGGCAATGTTGACCAGAATATATTCTCTGGACTATTCAACAAGACATATTCTGTTAATTCTTCTTAGTTTTCATCCTTGTAATACTAAGTATAGATTGATGATAATATGTTTGTACCTCTAAATCAGTGCATTTAACTCTTTGAAGGCCAACTGCTCCGTCCAAGAACAAGCTAATGGAAACGCTTGCATTTACGTTGTTCATGGTTAAATTATAAAATTACAACAGCAATGTTTTTGTTGTTTATTACTCACTTCCACTAGAATTTTGTTTGATAAAACACGATAAGTGTACGTACCCTAACGACAATAATTATTTCCCTAATATTTGTATTCTTCAGTTTATTCAGTTTATGAGAAATAAAAGAATTACGGGTTATTTCATAGTTGACTCTTTTTTTTATTTAACGAAATAAAGTTTACAGTTTGTTGACGTTTAAAAGATAATGTTTATTGTATGATACCGCAGTTTAAGAGAAACCACTTCTGTCCATCTTGCCAGCTTTATGGATTCATTAGGACATCTCGTACATTTAGAATAGTTCACCATGTATGTGTACGTAACATTTCTCACTTCAGTAAATGGAATTTACTCAGACTGAAAATACAGATACGAATTGTCTACGTTTTGCTATTGCATTTTGTAAATTAATGCTGTTTGTGATTTGTTATATATTCATGAAGTTTTACAGTTTAAAGAAAAGTAAATATTTACATATTTTTAAATCAAGTGTCATGATTTAAATCATAACGATTTATCCTCCCCCCGGATATAATAAATCATTTTTTTTATATAGTTTACATACATGCATACCTTAACCACAGTATCTAAATTGACTTAATAACTCGACGTTTGTTTTCGTACAACATATTCTATATGTTATTCACATAATATTAAGACTTAAGTACGATTATGCTATATGTTTGCAATCAGTGTATTATGCTTAACTTTTTATTCCAATGTATCCACACATTTATCTAAATGCATTATTATTGGAATGAATCCTCTTTAAAGAAAAATATACTACCATGACTATAACTTTAACCAGACACGAACGTATGTACAACGTAATTGAAAGAAAAGGATTTGGGTTCATAAAATATTTAGCTATCACTAGCAAGCGCTGTGGACGTGTTAGTGTTGTAACGTTGATATGTTGTAGTTTGTGTCTTATTGTCAGAAGGAATAACTCAGTACTTTCTATCAGTGGAAGGTACACATTTATATGGAACTGCTTGATTCGTTTTAGCAATGGGAGATATAACTTTACATGGAACTACCTGGTACTTTTTAGCAGTGGGAGATGCACGTTTACGTGAAACTACTTGGTACTTTTTAGCGGTAGCACATACACCTTTACGTGGAACTGCTTGGTTGTTTTTATCTACTTAAGACAACTTTAAATGGTAATACTTCTTTCCTAAACACGGGAATTGTGCCTTTATATTATAAGGCTTGGTACTTTCTATCCATTGGAGTCATAGCTCTAGATAGAACTGTTTGGTACTTTCTATCTATTGGAGTCATACCTCTAGATAGAATTGTTTGGTACTTTCTATCTATTGGAGTCATACCTCTAGATAGAATTGTTTGGTACTTTCTATCTATTGGAGTCATACCTCTAGATAGAACTGTTTGGTACTTTCTATCTATTGGAGTCATACCTCTAGATAGAACTGTTTGGTACTTTCTATCCATTGGAGTCATACCTCTAGAT
>NW_013667202.1:48738-56008 GCF_000517525.1 Limulus polyphemus
GTTTGGTACTTTCCATTCATTAGAGATATAACTTTATATGGAACTACTTGTTACTTTCTCTCCATTGGAGATTCACCTTTACATGGAACTACTTGCTACTTACTATACTGGAGATTCACCTTTACATGGAACTACTTGCTACTTACTATACTGGAGATTCACCTTTACATGGAACTACTTGCTACTTACTATACTGGAGATTCACCTTTACATGGAACTACTTGGTACTTACTATACTAGAGATTCACCTTTACATGGAACTACTTGTTACTTTCTATACCGATGATTCATTTATACATGTAACAACTTATTACTTTCTATACTGGAGATTCACCTTTACATGGAACTACATATTACTTATCATATTGGAAATTCATCTTTACATGGAACTACTTGTTACTTATTATACTGCAGATTTACGTTTACATTGAAATACTTGTTACTTTCTATTCAAGAAATACATCTTTACATGGAACTACTTTTACTTATTATACTGGTCATTCATCTTCACATAGAAGTACTTGTTACTTACTTTACTAGAGGTTCACCTTTACATGGAACTACTTGTTACTTACTATACTGGAGATTCACCTTTACATGGAACTACTTGTTACTTTCTATACTGGAGATTCACCTTAAAAGGAAATTACATGTCATTTGCTATACTGGAGATTCACTTTTACATAGAACTACTATTACTTGTATAGTGGAGATTCAACTTTACATGGAAATACTTGTCAGTTACTATACTGGAAGTTCACTTTTACCTGGACCTACTTGTTATTTTCTATACTAGAAATTCACCTTTACATGGAACTACTTGTTACTTTCTATACTGGAGATTCACCTTTACATGGAACTACTTGTTACTTTCTAACCTTGAGATTCACCTTTACATAGAACTACTTGTTCATTTTTACCTGGAAATATTTCTTATTTTCTATACCGGAGAGTCATTTTTACATGCAACTACTTGTTTCTTTCTATAGTGGAGAGTCACCTTTACATGGAACTACTTGTTACTTACTATACCGGAAGTTCATTTTTACCTGGAGCTACTTGTTATTTTCTATACCAGAGAATCACCTTTACATGGAACTACTTGTTTCTGCTTGTTGTTTTTCATAATTATAATTATAATATTTCTTAATCATAGGGTCTCCATAATTTCCACAGTGGCTAAATGAGAAAAAAAAAAACAACAGTTAATCCTCCAATAATTTTCTAATTACTTAGTGCTGTAATCTACTAATCTTTAGGGACTGATCAAACACCGGCGACTTTCTCACCATCTGATGTTTCTTAACCTAGCTTCATAACAGGTGCATGGTTATTACCAGAAATAATCATAAGAAAGAAAGGAGTTATCCCGAGGTTCTTTGTAAAACGTATGTGGGTAAACATGGTAACACATGTCAATGCATTTCTGTTGCCACGCATGGACGAATGTATTGCTGCATTGGATGGATCCTATCGGTTTAGTTCACTAGATACCACCTCCAGTTACTAGATGGTTAGTCAACACGACCAAGTGTCGAGCCAAGATTGCTTTTCGTATGTGATGAGGCTTACATGAGCATCACGCCATGTGGTTCCTGTGATGTACCAGCTACTTTTGAGCAGCTGCTGGAACTTACAGTAGGTGATTTACAACTGGAACAGTGTTTAATTTAAGTCAAGAGATTTTTGCGTTTAGTCACATGTTTTAGGCATACATTGAAAATGTAAATATAGTATTTCAACGTTTGCAAGAAGCAGGGCTGAAACTGAAGCCAGAGAAATGTTCTATCATGTAAATAAATATAGAGCTTTTAGAACATACAGTGAGTACAGGTGGAGTGCTCATAGACCCTGCTAAAACAAAAGCAACACTACACTGGACTGAACCATCAAACAAGAAGTCAGTGAAAAAGTTTTTTGGCTGTAGGGCGTATTAGACTCTTGATGGCCAGTCTTTAAATAATGGCAGAACCAATAATAACTTGATTCCAATTTTCACGGACTGAGAATTTTGTAAGGAAATTTCCATCACTAAAAATGTGTTTTGGTATTAACTTATTTAATAAAAAATATTCTATTCATCCGAGGTAGAGATGTCAAAAACAGTGTTAAAGGATATGCAATCCACACACTAACATTTACCAGTATAGTTAGTGTACAATAAATTAAGAACTATTTGAAGTTGTACTCATAAAGAACTTTCACCACTATCTTCTTATTGAGTAGATCAAGTGACGAATAAATGTAAGAGATCTGGAAAGTGGACTCTATTAAGTGGATAAGTCCATATAAATGTTTGTTGATTGCACAAGTTTGGATGTCAACAGATAGGTAAGTGGCCAAAAGACAATTTGTTTCTTTAAGAACAAGGACAGATTGGTCTATCTGCTATGTCCACTGCAGGGAATCGAACTCCAAATTTTAAACCTTTCAGTCCTTAAACTTACCACTATCCAGTGTGTGATCCAAAAGACAGAGGAGAACATATGACAAGATGATGAAAGAATATTAGTGTGACCAAAAAGACTGGGTGTGGCTCTGGTATACTCATAGACCTTATCTTGTTCTTTGGAGACTTAAGTTATCAAACTATGAAACTTAACGTTCCTGTGCCACAGAAAAGTATGTTGAACACGTCGATAAGCTGAAGCTGTATATTCTTGACAAGTCTCTACAACACCGGTTTCGCCATGGAGAAGAGAGTGGACAAGTCAAAGATGCAGACATTATCAAGTTCAACAATGAATGTTTCCCCCGATGTAGCAAAAGAAGAAACCAATATCAAACCTACCCTGGCTGTACATAATGAGTTGGAGGAATAGAAAATGTCCATTCAACTGTGTAAAGTATTTGGGTGCACAACCACAGTGACAATAATGAAATCTCAATCAATATGGCTAGGAGTGAGAGATAACTCTCTAAGGATAGGGAAGTTGCATTATCTGCAGCGAAAGCTACTATGAAACCAGCAGACAAAACACACATTGTAACCTAGTCTTTCAGCCACCTACTGAAGAGATTCACAGTTTTTACAACATATATGTGTGTATATATATGTGTGTGTGTGTGTTTGTGTGCATTTAAAAATATTTTCCAAGTTTCAACGTTTCGGACAAATGATGTTCATACTTATAATATTTAGAAAATTCACAATCAGAAATGGTAGCTAACAGGTTGACTCAAGATAAAGCCTACATAGAAGAAGTCTGGCATACTCATGCAATGAAAGTAGTACATATCATTGAAAACTAGTATTATACAATGGTGTTTATATGCGTTCTCCTACTGCATTTAAATTTTCTACTGGGTAAAATCTATGCGTTTGTGTCGTCCGCAAATACACACGCGTATGCTTGTGTATGGTAAATATTCATAAAATCACATTAAAGTAGAGAGTCAAATGAAGTATCTCTATTGTGGGAATAAAAACTTGAAATTAAAGTAAGAAAATCTACTAAGATTTGGTAATAGTTTGAGGTTTTGAATGATAATAGCTTGCTTGTGCAGTAGCTGTCTTTCAAAGAACATTCAGAAAACCCAACTTTGATGTTATAGTGTACAGTAGAGAAAATAGGCAGAGTTGTAACATTTTATTCTAAGAGGTTTTTATGCTAATGTGTGACAAAACGTGCAAAATTTAGTTTAATTCAATGTTCTTGTTTTTTCTTTAGTGGTGGTGACTGCCATGCACAAGGGTCAAGAGAGGAATCAGCAGCTTTTGTAGCTGCAAACAAGTGAAACAACAGTTTAGTTGATGCTGCATTATATAAGGTCTGTTTGATGATGCTTCTTCTACAGTGTTACAATTTATGCTCCTTGCAGCACTCAGACAGTTGTATTTTTCTTGTACCATCCAGTGGAATACCAAAGGGTGGCACTTGGCTTGCAAGTAGAACAGTACTCAACCATGATATGTTGGCAAACGTTAAACATATGAGAGATAAGGTTTTGGTTTAGTGTGGTATAGAACACTGCCGAAGCAGGACATTTCGTTTTAGACATTGTTTTTAAAACCTTTGCATTTGATTCTATTTATAGCTTAAGAAAACTTCAGCGTATAGTTGGAATGGAGGTTTGACCAATCGCCCCGCTATACTAAAATCTTAAATTTGATCTACCTCCAGATAGGTTGGCGAGTACCGATATAATTGCTTTCATCGTTTGTTTAATTAGTACAGGGCAGCATTCAGAATGATCATAGTTGCTGTGACCCATGTTGTATTTTTAAAAATTTTGCTTATTTTGAAATTTAATTACAAAACTATATTCCATCATTATGGAAAACACATTATATCTCAGTGCTAAACGTATAGTGAAGTTGCAGGTTTTGAGTAAGATTCCATTTACCCTTATGTTTATTGATATGGATGGTTATCCAGTTGCTTCACCAATAGACATTGACTAATTCCTACTGGCTCTCATATTCTAGACCATCTCACCATTAGAGCATGAAGATAAATATGACATGTTAAGAAAATGAGCAGCAGCTCTAATCCCAACATTCCCAAACACACCAAAGTTGTGTCATCCATCAGCAATTCAAGTGTCTCATCTTTGGCTACCACATAAAACTCGATCCCTCCAACATGCAAATTTAGAACGGTGAATAGCTACCATGGCCTCTGTGACTTCGAAGTTACCATTACTGTTACTTCCACACCTTCAACATTCTTGGCAGGAAGGCCAGGAACCTAGAAGTTCCCAGCAGAGCCCCAAGCAACTTACGGGTTGTGATGTGGTGGAGAAGCCATTATCAAACTTAGGCAACATGCTGGAGTGCCACTTTAGCATATATGTTATGCAAGGACAACCAACACAAGGAACAGGAATGGGAGTGTCCCAGGACACTACTGAACTTTTGTTTACGTGTATTCATTGAATATGATAAGCTTAAAAATAATATTCAATAAATAAGGATTTGAGTCATCAGAATATTTTGCTGTCTTAGAAAATAAAAACCCTTCATTTCTGTGAAAATCTAAGAAGTCTCATTGGTAAAAATCGAGTAGTACGTTGTTTACCAAAGAGGTTCCCTCCATCTTTCCAGAAGTGAATGTTATATTTTTTCATTTTTATTTGCAAATTACACTAACAAGTGTCACAAAATGACAAAATACCAATTGTAAAATATTTGTGAATTACACATTGCTTAAACAGAGTTATAATATTTATATTAATGCTCCCGTTGGGTCAGTAGTAAGTCAATGGGCTTATAACGCTAAAAATCTGGTTGCGACACCTGCAGTGAGCAGAGCACAGATAGTTCATTGTTGGATATACAAAACTGTTTAGTGTAAATGTTATTATTTAGTTTATTTTATGACTTAATAGCTAATGATCGTTTAGTTTTCATGACAGCAGTGTTGAAGATTGATTGTTTTAAATGTGTTAGCTGTGACAAATTTTTGTTACATAACTCTGTACGAATTGTACGTTGTGTGTTTGCAATTACATTGTTGGCTAGGCTTTACTAATATTGTTGACGTCACGTTACTCGAATCTTCGGTATTTTTCTCGTTGCCTTAACTGACTATTGTTACATTAGAATGTCGCTCGTGGAGTTTATAGAAAGTTCGGGGCCTTAGTGAACAACATATAAACATAGGTGACTAGCGAGCGCAAGTGAAGTAGAGAAAAAGTAAAGTGAATTCAAGTAAAAGTTCAGTCAGAAAAAAGTTAGAAAACGTGAAGTTAACCGGCGTGTGAGTGATTAGCCTAAACGGTTGATATCTTAAAGTAAGTTTCACAGTTAACAGAGATAAGGGAGAATAATGTGTCTTTTCAAAGGTTGTTCTAAAGTAATTGAACCCGTCTGTGTGGACTTTGACGGAAAGGAGAAAATTATTTAAAGTTCAGGGTACGACTGTGATAAACCACTGAGTAACGTAAATGAATTATTCATTGATACTATTGTGATAAGAGTAGAGAAAAATAATTCATGTTGGCTATTGAATTCTAAGGTAATTGACTCAGTCTGTGTAAATTTTTGACAAGAAAAGAGAATTATTTAGTTTTAGATAAAACTGTGATATCCTACAGTGTAAAGAATTTTGTAAATACGTTTGACTTGTTTTGAATATATTATTTTGAAACAAGAGGATTGTGTGATGTCCATTTATTGTTCGAATTTATCGCCAACAAGTCACACACACCTACCGTAAACGAATCCCAGCCTATGTTTACATATTTAAACTCCAACATCCATTGTGTAGCTTTGTGCTTACCACCAAACAAACATAAACAAATAATTCATAATACATACTAAAATAGGTTTCATAAAACCTTCATAACTAATCAGGTACACTAAACCTCTTACTTTAATTAGTATAGACGAATACAAAACGTTAATGCGAAGGACGAATTATTACTATCATATATAATGTAACGAAAGCGTAATGGTATAAATATATTGAAATAGACTTGAAAGTCGGAATAAAGAAATGAAAACCAGGAGCTGTTTCTTTTTTGCTATTATTCAACATTTTATTTTTTTTTCTGTATAGTCCCCCGGTGAGACAGCGGTAAGTCTACGGATTTACAACGCTGAGATTAGGGATTCGATTGCCCTCGGTAGACATAGCAGATAGCCCAATGTGACTTTGATATACACTCACCTTATTTATATTATTTTCAACTTTATTTTCGGGCAGTACAGTGGCAAATAGTTCTTGACGAGTGTATGTACTTTCATGGTATTTCGTGATACGTTTTGATTTATTATAAAACATTTGTAAATTATTAAAACCTCGCCGAACTATAACTTTAAATATGCATTTCTGATTAAAAAGTTATCACTCAGAATCACATACAAAAGTTATAATGGTTTTCAAACGAGACCCAAAACTCGAGCGCTTTCGAATAGTCTACTATTCTTCTCCAGTAGAATATTACTGCAATATAATTTTAATGATATTGTTGACAGCTATGTTTTCAGTCTTAGCCAATTAGTAAAATATTTTTAGCAATTATATTATTGCGAATTTGTTCAGTTCTTACAATAAAATTATTGCATTTTGTAATAGTGTAACACTTAGAATTTGACAACTATGATATTTTTACGCTTAATATAACGTTTTTATCTCTTCACTAAAATTGTGAATTTTTTCAAGAGAAAAACGTGAAACTCAGTCTATCATCCAATTCACCATTTATCACAGAGTTAGGCAGTTTCAAGAAAATCCACTTGTTATCAGCAACGCCGAAATTCATAATTTTGTAAAAAATGGATATATATATATATATATATTGTTGCGTATCTGCTTGTTTGTTA
>NW_013667202.1:56359-59416 GCF_000517525.1 Limulus polyphemus
ACTTTAAACTTAACAGCATTATAATACACGCTATAAATCACAGCGATTCACACTCTTTACTTACCGTGCCTACTGCTCACTTGACTCAATTATCTATCTCTTCAATCTATCTGCAGATCTCTTTGATGGCGCTGGTTTTTCTCGCCAGGCTTATATACTAAAAAAAGAGGGCGCCTCGAACAGACTAGAGTTGCCAGGAAAATTCATGATCCTTCGAGAAACTTCAGCGTCGCGTGACTTCCGCTGTCGTAACAATATATATATATATATCTTAAGCAATTTATACGCAGAAAAATTGAGAAGAATAGATTAGTAGCATTAATGCTATTTTTTCCAAATACCTAAATACGTTCACTGTTGTGAATGAAGGACAAACTGAACAACATAATTTTCATTCAGGTTCAACTTGTTTACGATATTTAATGCAAACAATATTTTACATATTTATTCAATTATGGTACGACATTATTTCTGTATAATGCCACATAAGGTAAAACGATAAGTGCGTTTTTACAAAGCATATCAGAAAATTCAACTATTACATTTCGAAAAGTGCGTGGTTGCTGAAGATCTGTGGGTCTTTAATTTATTTATAATGTTTGTTTGCTCTCATGAGTAAAAAAACCCAGCAAAAACAGTGGCCTCGTTCACTTGTTTCACCTTCTTTACGTTCAACGTACTCTTTCTACTACATGAGTCGGAGAAGTAGTGTAGAGGCTTTACAAAATGGAAGAATCAACTAGGGGAAGGTTTGCATGGTGACGTACTAGCTGGTGACGTTCACGAGGGCGTGAGGCTGACATGCGCCATACTGATAAGTCCTGTTAGTGTTATAAATTTTTCGTTATAACAGTCAGTTGGTTGAAGAGTACGGAGTAACCTTATCTGACGTCACTTAATGTTAGGAGGCAGTTGGCATTATTAAACCTGTGCTTTATTAAACAGGAAATTCGGCCACAAGAAGCCAGTTGTAACCCAGTAAAATATTTAAAGATAGAACATTGTTTAGGTAGATCGAATCGTCCACCAGCCACTCTCTTACCGCTAGCTATATTTCTTGTCGAAAAGAATGTTATCCGCATTCTATTTCGTGTTTCTAGTGTTGATTCTTGTTGATCAGAGTTAATGTTATAACGTTGTAAAAGACAACAACCACTTTGTAAAATCGTGTTCATTGCGTTCTTGTTAAATTCTGTGTATAGCATCTGTCTCCTAGCAACCTACTGGAACACGAGTGTGCCCACCAGGAAATCTATGTGTTTATAAAAGTGCCAGCAAAGATATCTGCCAACAAGATTAATTTCTGTTTTCGTAGAAATGGGGGAAAATTTATATGTATAAATGTCAGTTTAATCATTGTTTTTTCTAAAGATGCACGGTAAGCGGTGAAAGGTCTAACTATAAAAAATAGGAGCCATAATGGGAAATAGCTTTTTACCACACAGTATTTATGTGTTTGCGGTATTTGTTTTGTGCTATAGAAAGAATATCATCACCTGTGATAAAGTAAAAATTTCCCCGGTGCACGTTTTTTCACCACATAAAAACAGCTTTTACAATAATAATACAACTAGGTTTCCGTTCATGTTTTGGTCTTTCCCTGTATTTAATCCCAACGAAAGAATAATCAACGAAGTTCGGCAAACGTCCACATCTAGCGTTTTGAAACAGGCGTTTATCACACAGCCCAAGGTGACGGGGAAACCTGAACTACCAATAATAGGGTACAAAGGTAAGTCAGTTATATAATATTTCAAGATGCTAGTCACGCATTATTGAAATACATTTAACAATTGAAGAGTTAAAAATACTTAAACTTTTAATGTACTTGTACTTCACAAGCGTTGGGTTGAAATACAAAAAACTTCTATTGTCTTACGTTTTTATTTTCAGATACAAATAGGTATAATTTTTTTATTATCTGTACCGTAAGAGTATTTGATTTATGGTTTAAAGTGTTTGTTTGTTTTGGAATTTCGCGCAAAGCTACACGAGGGCTATCTGCGCTAGCCGTCCCTAATTTAGCAGTGTAAGACTCGAGGGAAGGCAGCTAGTCATCACCACCCACCGCCAACTCTTGGGCTACTCTTTCACCAACGAATAGTGGGATTGACCGTCACATTATAGCACCCCCACGGCTGAAAGGGCGAGCATGTTTGGTGGGATGCAGATTCGAACCCGCGACCCTCAGATTGTGAGTCGAGCGCCTTATCCACCTGGCCATGCCGGGCACTGGTTTAAAGTGCTTTAGTTTCCTAGATTTGTAATAAAATGTGTACCAAACAAATTTGCTTGCTGTCTGTATATGTGGGACTGTGTAATATGATCAAATAATTTTTGAGCATTTAAGTATTATAAGTACCAGAAACCAAAAACTAACCCAGTAACTTGTTTAGTCTATGTGGTTTTTAACGTCTTACAATATACAAATAATTGAAATATATATTATTGTTAAGTGAAGCAGTTTTCAGTGTAGTTTTAATAAAATATATTTTATTACGTAACTAATAATTTCGAAAAGTAACTACCAGATTTAATTTTAGTTAAACATGTTTCTGTTGTTTCACGTTCACAAATGTGTTTAATTTAGCATTTTATATTTTTGACTTTTTCTTATAAAGTAAGATATTAACAGTAACAAAGCCTGTGGTGTAGATTATGGAAGCTAAACACAGTTTATAGATACAAGTATTTGTCAGGGTTTATTTTTACTGGTTTGGGTAATGGAAGCTACACACATTTTACAGACTTGCAACGTTAAATATCCGGGGTTCGATTCTCTGCGGTTGACACGGCAGATAGCCCAATATGGCTTTGCTGTAAAACAAACAAGATAGAATGGTTTGTTTTCACTGGTATAGAGAATGAAATCTAAACCCAGTTTATAAACAGAAGTGAGCATTTATCAGGATTTGTTTTATTTTTTCGACATTTTGGTTGTGACTTGTACACATGTAAACAGGATCTGTTCAATGTAGCACAAACTAACAATAAATGAAGATGGTACACACACACACACACACACACATACATATATATATATATATATACATAACC
>NW_013667202.1:59978-64196 GCF_000517525.1 Limulus polyphemus
CATATTTAACAGCATAAGTTATGTACATTTCTAAATATAAATTTAACTTAAACAAATATCGATATTAAAACATGTATATAATAGTAAACCCGTCACAATACATATCGACATTTATTCAATTTCTAACTCTAAATTATAATTTAACTCAGTTTCAAGCTATTCGAAATTATAATGCGTTATGTAATACATTAGATGCTCCTCCGGGATAAACTGTAATACGTAACACACTGTAATGAATGTAATTTGAGAAAATTTAAAATTCTAAAAGAAGCATGTTTTCCCCTTTTTGGGAATGTAATGTAAGACATAAAAGATTATTTTTTGAAAAAATATTTTGTATTTTTTGTCCCACTGTAAATAGATAGTAGTAAGAGGGCAGAAGTAATTGTGAAACTGTGAAAACAGTTGCTAACTAAGACTTAAAGAAAAGAAAAAGTAAATAATAGTATGAAAATTAATAGGATAAATAAATTGCATTTTCTATTATTATAATAAGATAAAGGATAATTAGAATAAGATTTTAATTTAAAAAGGAAATTATATTGACTAATTTCATTTATTGTGGAGTATTTGTAATGTACTTAATATATACATGGAGTGTATGTGTTATGTGTTTGTACATTTGGAAAGTGTATATATTTAATTTAGATTATTTATGCTTATTTGAAAAACGGTATTTGTATGTTTTTCTTACAGATTCTTTGTAAAACTATTTTTTTTGAAGAGTGACCTTTGAAGTCACGAAACCGGTAGAAGAAATTAATAACGAAGGAAAAGAGTCTGATATTGGACTGTTTTCTTATATTTGTGAGTGAAAGAGAGTTTATCATTCATTTGCATTTTCAGTCTGAAATAAATGAACAAAGAATGGATGACAACCATGGAAGGTCAATCTAGTTCTCTTTCATTCTGACCATATTAAAATAACCATGTGATATAATAGTTATTCAGCGCAGATCATTCATATGTTCCAACTATATGTTTAGAGCCACATTATATAGATTACAATACATTTTTCTTGCCAGCGGGAGGTGTGTTAAAAGCTAGATTGATTATTAACGTTTTTGAACTCCATTGACCACTGTCATGTCTTACATCCATCAAAAGTCCCTGTATTTCTTTTGTTGTTGTTGTTGGTTTGTTCGCGAAGCGATGACATCCTTCAATCCCTTACTGTCTCGAGACTGTCTCGTATTCGAATGTATAGATTTTAATTATTTAAAATTAATTCAAGAACGTTAACTTCTTCGTAGCATCCATCTTTAGCATCAACTTGTTTAAAAGAAAGTTGAGATTAAGTAAAAATTTGATTTGAAAAGTTACATACTAACCTCCGGTAACAAATGCTACACCTGAAAGCGTAAGTAGTATTTTTTTTACTACAAAAAATCATAGAACCGAACTTGTCAAAAAGTTTCGATTGACAGAGAATGAAAACGACATTGAGATTAAGTTTAAAGGATTAATAAACGGATACATCAGAATGATCTGTGGTTTCCAAATTTTGTTCCGTGGAACCCCAGAGTCCCGCAAAGGGTCATTAGAGGTTTCCTACAAATGTAACAGGTAATGGCCTTTGTTTTTTCTTGGTTTTTCAATTACTGAGTGTTAACCCGTCAGGGACCAAATATATTTTTTAAAATCACAAGTCAGTTGATATTCACTCTTAATATTTTTGTATAGTTATTTATAATTTTACATTAGCAATTCTGTTACGAACTAGGCTAGCTTTTAAGGGTGGGTTAAGGGTTGGGGTTTCGTTACGGAAGTAATGAGGTAAAAGGGTTTTATGGCTTCGTAGAGTTTGAAAACCACTGAAAAAGATCTGTAGATATAAAACTTTAACAGTAAAACAGCCTACATTCAGAAGTTTTAAAAATCCAGAAAATAGCTAACGTGGTATCATCACCTAACTTTGGCAAAATGTTGTTTTATTGAATATTTTTCTATTGCATTTCAGCTATTTTTTGGATTTTTAAAACTGTGTAGTGTGTGGGATACCTCTAGCATCTATATAGATTCCAAAGGATCAGTGCCGGATTTAGACTGGGCGAGGTCCTAAGCTCATAAAGCTTGGAGGCCCCTTATTAAAAAGTTACATCAGAAGGTCTCACAAAGGTGCGTACCAAATCAGGACATTGGGTCGCCACAAAAAAATTTAAAACATGTGTATGCCTTTTAATTATTTAATAGCAAGGTATTTAAAGTGAAAAATTATATATTTATCATTTGTCTGGCTTGATATCTCTCATAGATAAAATTTTAAAGGCAAAAAAAAATCTGAAATTTTGTGAGGCCCCTGCGGATTGTGAGGCCCTAAGCTGTAGTTTGTTTAGCTGATGCCTAAATCCGGCACTGCGAAAGATATATATAAGTATAATCATAACAAAGTCTCAATAAACACATAAGGTACATCAAGCACACACACACACACACACAACGTAAAAAAACAACAAAGGATAAACATGTTTAAATGTTTACAAAATAAAAGTTACAAAGGTTACAGAGTAAGACAGATTCATGGAATGCGAGACCGGTTTCTAAACAGACAACAAAATATAGTCTAACTAATACTCTAATAAATAGGTAAGTAAATTGAAAACTATTGATTTATGTATAATATCTTCGGAAAGAACTGCTGTATTTGGCTATACGTTAGCAGACACGTCTCTTATTGGTTTTGTGCGAAAAGACATAATCGATAAAAACGTCATGAATAGCATGTGGGCTATAAAGTTAGGTTTACTTAACGTTTATTGAACATTAATTAAAAATTACGCTTAAATTTTTGTAGCAAAAAAAAACTTTAAAATGCTCTTAGAAAGTTTATTAAGTTCCTTTTATGTAAAGTTTTCAGTTTTTTTTTTAACCACGTGCAGTTTATCACGCAGAGAACTTGGAATACAACTTGATTATATACACATGCTACTACTGTTTCTGGAAGGATACCATGCAGCCCCATCTCGTGTTTGGTGTGTAACTGAAACCTTAGTTATTTCAAAGCCTTGTGATAAAATTTTACAAATATAAGCCTATAAGAGGGATGGCAGTTTGAGCACAGTTCAGTTGGGGCAAACGATTTTCTGAAAACGCTTGAGCTTCTGTAATCGTAACTGCAGTAAAGTAGGCGTCTTTCAATAAGCAAAGCTATTCCGTAGACCTGAATACAAATACAAATTTATATCATGTAGGGTTTCTGGCAAACTTAAGCAACAGTGTTACTCCAGAATATAAGTTATATCTGACGCGCTTTTCTAACAACTTAGACTAATTGCTCGTAATATGTCAGAAATACATTCGAAAAGTTTAACTGACGTATTGTAACTGTATCTTCTACAAAAGTATTTGTTTCAAAACTTTGAATAATAGTCTTATTTTGTTATTCCCTAGGCTTTTATATACTTATAATTTTGCAAAGAAATATTGACTATTGTTTTTAAATATTTGTCTTTTTATTTCCATTCTGATAAATTTTGTAAGAAGGTTTGTTTGTTTGTTTGTTTGTAATTAAGCACAAAGCTACACAATGGGCTATCTGTGCTCTGCCCACCACGGGTATCGAAACCCGGATTCTAGCGTTGTAAGTCCGCAGACATACCGCTGTGCCACTGGGGGGGGGGCAGCCAAGAAGGAAGCAATGTTGATAGAGTTTCTGGAAATAACATTATCTATGAAATACTCGAGAATATAAACAATCTGGTTATTGGGCTACGTAATCGTTGTACAAAACAAGTCTACAGGTTAAAGCAATGGGGTTAAATAACCGGTGTACAACTTGAGTCTGAAGTTTAACGTACGTTAACTGTTCGTCTTTCTTTTTCTTTTTTTATTGAGTTTCAAATATTGTTAGAATTTCACACAAAGTTAAACAAGCGCTATCTGCGTATAGCCGTTCCTAATCTTGAACTGATAAACTAGCGGAAAGTAGCTAGCTAGTCAGCAGCACCCACCGTTCAGCAGATTAGTTCTATAAGTTTTCTATGAAAGGCTATAAAATGCATATGCTGCTGTACAGAATTGTAAGTAGAAGGTTTGCTTGAGATGTTAAATATACTCAGGTTGGATTGATAACCGTATGCAGACACAATAAGATTTGCCAACTATATTATGAACCTTGAAATATATAGTTTATATAGCATTTCAAACTATACATATATATATATATACACACATTGTTACGTATTATAATTTCAAATAGTCTGAAACTGAGTTAACTTG
>NW_013667202.1:64715-80442 GCF_000517525.1 Limulus polyphemus
CTCCTTTCCAGTCTGGAACTTCTTCGATATCTTATCGAGGGTTCACAATGAGCGAGTTAATTACGAGTTGACGTAGGTATAATTCACATAACAGGGAGCTAGCTAGCTTTGTCCTTCGTTATTTACCAGCCACACACTCCGAGTTTTCCAAGATGAAGTTATATAATGTTTTCGTAAAAATACTAATGTCCGATGAGAATCCACTGAAGTTAAATGATTTGTAATGTTCGAACTTTGTAAATGCTCCTGATCAGATACCTGAAGTTTTCCGATTGATAAGCATTATAACAATCACAGTTATAGCTTCCGAAAATTATAGCATACCAACTACAGCAAACTAATAATATATACTATTCTTTTGGCGCGTCGCGTTGGTTATATTTATAGGCGAAATATATTACTAACCTAAATACCTACCATGCCAAAAGGTCTTGAAATTTCAGTTTTACATAACAATACTGACGCTAACACAAGCGTTTACGTACACACATATATATTGTTGATTCCTACTCTCGAGAATCTTCTACAAGTTTCGCAATACATATTTAACAGTATAATCTATGTATGTTTCTAAATATAAATTTAATCTGAACAAACGTCGATATTAAAATAAATATATAATAACAAATCCGTCACAACATACATTATATATATATATATATATATATATATATATATACAGTACTATGCAAAAGTGTTAGGATAAGAGAATATTTTGTCATTCTTTCCATTTCATGGGGCTAATACTTCCATGCCATTACAGAATGTAAATTTCAACACTATGGTAATACTTCACTGATCCCTGTTGATAATTGAATGAGCCAGGGTGAGAATACTTATCATTCTTTAAAATTCCTATATACCTGTACCAAGGGCATGTCATAAGGGTTCTGCTTGAATGAACATACTAATCAAATTTGGGTCTGAAAAACTGTCATGGTAGCCCATGCAGTGTCTTATCTATATAGAATGAAGCTAGCAAGGAGCTAGCATATGGTACCGGTATATGCTAGAAGAAATCAATTTAATAGCACTCCACGAATAAACCTTGATAAAACAGTGTTTAACACTATATATATTAAGTTTTATTGTCATGCCACGACCCAAAAAGCATAGAGAATTGTCAATAGAGCAGAGAGTTTGCATAAAAGCTTTAAGCGATTCTGGTTGGACTCTCCGACAAATTGCTGCAAACTTGAAATTCTCCCCAAGCACTGTCAAGTACTCCCTAGGTCGTAAGACCAAGACAGGTAAATTTGAAAATAGGAAAGGAGGAGGCAGAACATCTAATTCAGTGCTACTGATGTTAAGTATCTTCGTTTATGCAGCCTTCGGAACAGAAGGAAGACTGCCACTGATCTCAAGCATGACCATGTACAAAGTGACAGAAGTATCAAGTATCTATAGTATCAAGAAGACGCAATATTCATTTTTATTTGTTAGAAAGGTTTGTTTTTTATTCTTTATTTTTTATAACTTCGATGATATAACAGCGAAATAGTTTAACTGAGAATTTTAATGACATTGGGTTATAGCCAAAATCAAAATAAACTTAACAAGTAGTGTTTCAGCTAAGCCTACGTTACGTTTAAGTATTAGGGCTAATGCTTAAATTAGACTACAAACAGGCCTACTATTACGAACATTATAGAGTTAGTGTTTTAAAAGTTTTAAGTGGTGGATAAACGTTGGTTAATAAATATTCTTTTGGTATTTTAACACATATATTACCTAATTGGCCTTAAAACATAAATAAAACGTTTATAACTACCAAATATATTTTATTCTTTGTACAGTCGAAAGAGTTGAAAATTTGTGTCGGAATATCCGCACTATGTTTTCTACTTCCTGGCCTAGAATACAAGTGAAAAGGCTCAATGTGCTATTTAAGTCTGTTCAGAGTGCACAGGTACTTTTGTAGAAGATAACATTTAATTTTTCTTCGTAGTTTTTACTAAAAATGAGGTGATTAAATAATTACTTCGAGACCGGTCAAAGAAGTGAAGAGTAGGTGCATATTGGAGGTACAGCCAAATTTTAGGTTTAGTTAAATTCTGTAATTTTCGTAATCATTCAACAATGGTTTCCTGTCATTTTTGACGGGCTTTTATACTAGTGTGTGTGTGTATGTATGTGTGAATATATATATATATATATATATATTAAATTACAAAGTTCGCTGATCACAATAACTCAGATTTTGAAACTTTCAAAAATAAAACTGTCTATGAACGTTTTATTTCGACCTTATAAAAAAAAAGAACAAACAATGAAGATAGTTAAACGTTTCACAATAATCCAGGAACGCGTAACTTCTTTCCTCATTTTCTGATTTCCCTGAATTTTATATAGTAACTAAACTTCCTTGTTTGTTCTAGAAGTTATATACTACTTTAATTCTCTTTGCGCCAAGTGACGCATAACGCCTCGTTGGTTATAATAGGCTACACGTTATTCCATTTTATTCAGATAGAAATGTTTTACCTTCTGTATATAACCTTTGAGTAATTTGAATGACCTTTACAGTACTAAACCTTTACTGCAGAAACAAAGCTTACTTGGCTTAACAACACATATTCGTCTCATCGCCCACAGCACTGGCACGCAACACACTCTATATGATAAGAGACGTTAAAATTCATTTTATGTATTGTGACTGTATAGCGGTTTACAAATATTTGGTTTGATGATTTATATGCAAATAGGCATCTTTTATTATTGTGTGAGAAAAGGTTTTTCATATTCATAACGTAATGTGATAAGGTGTTATCCAAATTTATACTGAAGTTGAAATATGGAATGAGGAAGCAATTTTTTTTTAATATTTTGTAACGATACAATAAATTTCACAGAGGTGATTTATAACAGCAAATAAATAAATACAGTCAATCCATTATCTCTCTTGTGTCTAAACCCAAATGTTTGCTTTTTTTTTATTATAATTATTGATAGTAATGTAATGTAGTCTTACGCGTAGCCTAAAGGTTATCGTGCTATACTATGAATCCGACGGTTTTTGGTTCTCGTCTCGTACCCGTATATTCGCGATTTGCACTTCGAGGCCGTTTGTACGTTATAAGATTAATGGTCAAATCCAACTGTAACGAATTTATTATTATTTATTTATTTTAATATCAATGTTTGTTTAGATTAATTTTATATTTAGAAACATACACGGCTTACAGTATTCTCGAGATTAAGAATCAACAATATAGGTATGTACGTAAACACTTAAATGTAGCTTAGTATTATTACGTAAAACTGAAAATTCGAGAAAGCCTCCACACGCCTATAAATATAACCAACGCCGCGCGCCAAAAAGAAGAGAGTATGTATTATTAGTTTGCTATTGTCAGTGTGCTGTAAACTTTGGAAGCTATAACTGTGATTGTTGTAACGCTTACCAATCGGAAAATTTTAGATATTTGACCAGGAACCTTTACAAAGTTTGAACATTACAAATCGTTTAACTTCAGTGGATTCTCATTGGACATTAGTATTTTCACGAAAACATTATATAAATTCATTATATAAAATAACGAAGGACAAAGTTAAGTGAATCGTACCTACATCAACTCGTAATTAACTCACTCATCGTGAACCCTCGATAAGATATCAAGGAAGTTCCAGACTAGAAAGAATACTTTATATTGCTTGTAAGTTTGTGAAACGCTTGTTTATAAATCATTGTTTGTAATAAATATTTGTAATAACTGTTATTGGAAATAGTATTGTTGTGTGTATATTAAAACATATTTGTGTTAAAAAAGAAAACTGTGTATCAATCTTGTTGGCAAATCTCATAAACTGACTATATATCGACATTTACTTAATTGCTAAATCCAAAGTACAATTTAACTACTAAATTTAAAGTATCATTTAGCTCGGTTTCAGACCATTTGAAATTCTAATACGTAACGCCAACTAACTACTCAGTTAAGAGTAACTCAAGAGGTGGCGGTGGGTGCACTTGATTAGCTACCTTCACTATTATTTTTCAGCTCAAAATTAGGTACTGCTAGCACAGATAACCCTTGTATAGCTTTCTTCGAATATCCAAATAAACAAAATATAATTTAAAATGCATTGGTCCAGTATACAGAATTGTTGGTATTGTTCAGTAATAATTTTTTTTTAATTTGTTACGTCAAATGTATAAATAACACACTGGTTCGAAACTTAAGGAAGGGTAGTAGAAAGACTTTGAGTTTGACGTTCAGAAATAGAAGCGGAAAGGGATGGTCTACACGATATCCACATAAAGAGACAGGAAATCTCTCAAAACTGTAATTGAATTCAAGCTAAACTAGGATGTATTCGACGCTAAAAAGTGACGAAATATACCATATGGCAAAGCGTATCTGGTGAAATTTCTTGTCGGCTTTTCAATCTACGAAGTAAAAATATTAAGCCTTCCTAGAATGGAAGTTTCGTAAGATATCGAGTGAAGTTTCAACTAAATTGATGATAGTGCATGAAGCAAATAATTGTTGCTATTTTTTTATGTTTGTCGATAAGTTGTATTATATTCTATCTTTATTATGAGTTTCATTAACAATATTGGTTAAATATTTTACTCAATGAATCATTAGAAGCAAAAACGGTATATTAAGTTAGCTATTTTCATTACTGTGTTAATTTTTAATTCGGATATATATATATATAGATGTGGTATTTTCAGGTTAACTGATTTCCTGAAAGAGTGAATTAGGTATAACAGAAGGTTTGACAAGATAAATTGCGATGGAATTTTGAATTCCGTTAAAACTAACAGTGTCTATGCTAATGAATAATGAACTGGCTTCAAAGTGTGAGTTACAGTCAAAACTACGTTTATTAATATTATAAACACAGCTTGAGTACTTGTGTTGGACTCTAGACTGTCATCGTTACTGGAGTTGTGAATTGATTAGGCTTGCTATACTTCCTCAAGACATATTTCCATATTAACTCGAGAGGATATTCCAGACTATAAATACCGTATTTTATAGTTGAACCCCTAACGACAGACGTACCCTGAACAACTCGTGTTATCTTCGTGAGTGGTCATTCTTATACACATCTATTCTGGTTATACACAAAAACACAACCAGTGGTGCAGGAAGTACCCCCTCCCTCTCTCTCTCTCTTCCACTTTTCAATCTGTCCTAGTAAAAATCCATTAAAATTAGGAAAATTATTCTCAGGAAAAGTAGGAGAATGAATAAAATTTAATCCAGAACCAAAGAGCTTCCAGAGATCAGTGTATGGTTTGTTGTTTTTTGTTTTTTTAACTTATTTTACAAAATTACAATTCTAGTTAATTCTTTTTTAACGAAGTGTGAATATTTTGGAAATGTAACTTGTGTGTATACCATATAGTCTCTAAAGGTCACGTAATATAAAAAAAAGTCAAGCAACATGACTGCGTTAGTTACATTAGAGTCAATACTTGGTCAACTGCAAGATACGCTTTCGTTTCTTAGACTGTAGTGTATGTTTTATCTTTAAACAAGGTGAGTATTAGATGGAGAAGTTGTTTCTTTGTTTGTTTTTGGAATTTCGCGCAAAGCTACACGAGGGCTATCTGTGCTAGCCCGTCCCTAATTTAGCAGTGTAAGACTAGAGGGAACGCAGATAGGATTGTTTCTTTGTTTTTGGAATTACGCGCAAAGCTACACGAGGGCTATCTGTGCTAGCCCGTCCCTAATTTAGCAGTGTAAGACTAGAGGGAACGCAGATAGGATTGTTTGTTTGTTTTTGGAATTTCGCGCAACGCTACACGAGGGCTATCTGTGCTAGCCTGTCCCTAATTTAGCAGTGTAAGACTGGAGGGAACGCAGATAGGATTGTTTGTTTGTTTATTTCGAATTTCGCGCAAAGCTACACGAGGGCTATCTGTGCTAGCCTGTCCCTAATTTAGCAGTGTAAGACTAGAGGGAACGCAGATAGGATACTATTTTACCAACGAATAGTGGGATTGACCGTCACGTTATAACGTCCCCACGGCTGAAAGGACGAGCATGTTTGTTGTGACGGAGATTCGAACCCGCGACCCGCAGATTGCGAGTCGAGCGTCCTAATCACCTGGCCATGCCGGGCCTGAAACTAGATGGCAAACAGATATATATAGATATTGTAATAATCAAATCCCTGACTTAACTACATGAAACAGGGAAATGAAAATTCAAAGATTATGCAATGCTTGGAAGCCAAAATCTAACATTAGAGTAAACCACTACCTCACCCTAATTTAGTTACTGAAAGGGAACATATTTCTGTTTTTACCTCCACTGTCAAAGTTTAACAACTGTAAACGATAGATTATTACTGAAATAAAATACGGATGAGAAAACCATGTCACTTTACACGCACAGCCTAACTGGCGCGTGAAAGCAGGAAATGAAGTTAAGGTGGCGACGTTAGCGAGCTTATGTACTAAAGTTGGTTGGTTGGTGCTGGAAGTTTTATGGCACAAAGCACCACGATTATCTGCCCCCGCTACTAAGGTAAAACAAGAGAATAATTAAAATAAAAAAAGGAGTCAAAATATAAAAAAAAAGTTAGTAAAATTGTAGACGTCGCTAAATAGAAAGTAAGCGCGACTTCAATTTAATATTTGATTATTTGAAAATGTGTTTCTATCTTAACATTGCAAGATGTAGTCACCTAGTGGTTGGACTTTGTAAACACAAAAAGCATGAGCCTACAAGATAAGCAATCCAAGGTCAGAAGAAACGTGTCGCCTAACTTGGGAAGTTCCCCTCAAACATGTACCTTTTTTCTATGTGTAAATAGTTATAGAGTGTTTAGAAATTGCCACTAAACGGTAAGATACGCGAACGCACAATAATTTTTTGTTTAATTTTATAAACACATATTACATATTGTAGTAACGAAAATACAGAGTTGTGCTCTAGTCTTTAAACATATAATACTAGAACAATGACCAGACCGAGTTGTGGACTGATCGTCAAACATATAATACTACAACAATAACCAGAAATAGTTCTGCACTGGTCCTTGAACATAACAATGACTGGGCATTGAACATATAATTCTGTAACAATGACCTGACCGAGTTATGCAACGGTCATTGAACGAGTAATTCTATAACATTGACCAGACCGAGTTGTGCACTGGTTGATAAGCATATAATATTGTAACAACAACCAGACAGAGTTGTGTACTGGTTGTTAAACATATAATATTGTAACAATGACCAGACCCAGTTGTGCACTGCTCGTTAAACATATAATACTGCAACAATAACCAGAAATAGTTCTGCACTGGTCTTTAAACATAACAGTGACTGGGAATTAAACATGTAATTCTATAGCAATGGCCTGATCGAGTTGTGCAACAGTAGTTGAATATATAATATTGTAACAATGTCCAGACAGAGTTGTGTACTGGTCGTTAAACATATGATACTGTAACAATGACCAGACCGAACTGTGCACTGATCGATACATATAACGCTCTAATAATGACAAGACAGAGTTGTGTACTAGTCGTTAAACATATGATACTGCAACAATGACCAGACCGAACTGTGTACTGATCGATATATATAATGCTGTAATAATGACCAGACAGAGTTGTGTACTGGTCGTTAAACATATGATACTGTAACAATGACCAGACCGAATTTTGCACTGATCGATACATATAATGCTGTAATAATGACCAGACTGAGTTGTGCACTGGTCGTTAAACATATAATATTGTAACAATGACCAGACAGAGCTATGCACTTGTCGTTAAAAATATAATATCGCAACAATGACTATCGAATTGTGCACTGGTCGTTAAACATATACTATTGTAACAATGACCAGACAGAGCTATGCACTTGTCGGTAAAAATATAATATCGCAACAATGACTATCGAATTGTGCACTGGTCGTTAAACATATACTATTGTAACAATGACCAGACAGAGCTATGCACTTGTCGGTAAAAATATAATATCGCAACAATGACTATCGAATTGTGCACTTGTCGATAAACATATACTATTGTAAAAATGACCAGATAGAGTCGTACACTTGCCGTTAAACATATAATAATATAACAATGACCAGACAGAGTTCTGCACTAGTATTTAAACATAACAATGACTGGGCATTGAACATATAATTCTATAACAATGATCTGACCGAGTTGCGCAATGGTCGTTGAATATATAATATTGTATCAACGACCTTACAGAGTTGTATACTGGTCGTTAAACATATGATACTGTAACAATGACCAGACCGAATTGTGCACTGGACGATAATACTGTAACAATCACCAGATAGAGGTGTGCACTTGTCGTTGAACATATAATACTGTAGCATCGAGTAGACAGACTTATACGGTTATCTATACATACATCTTAATGAATTGTAGTGTTAAGCTCAAGCAAAAAATCCTTTTTACATTCAACATTGCCAATTGTGTTCTGTAATTAAGATAAAAACGCCAAGACGTTTCGCTATAAAAGAAAAAGAACAACAGGTAATGTTAATAAATATAATATTTGATTGTGGTGAATTTCTGTGCCAATTGCCTTATATTTTCTGTTTCCTATTTGAAGCTTTAATACCAACGTTTCTGTAAACCACCTCCAATCTTATTGTTTAGATGTATAATTCCTTCTGAATAGACCATTACAAAAACAGACAAAAGTGGATATTCGTGATAACTTACATTGTTCGTGTAATTGAATGATCTAACTATAACATTATCGTTATCTGCCTTGTGGTATTCTTTAGTTTCCTAATTAATTTGACATTTGTTACATCGTCAAGCCTGGCTATGAGGGAAAAAAATCACGTAGCGTAAAAAATTTAACCAGCGAACTCGTTGATCTATGGCCCATATTTACAGGTTTCATCACCCCCTTCGTCTTTGATTGTGTAAAAGATGTTATCAGTTATGAACTTAAAAATGTAGATGTGAAAGAATATGAAAGTATCATTAAACTGAGAAAGTGCAAAATAGTAGTTCAACAAATTTGCTTGAACTATTTTTTTTTCCTTTTTCAGTTCAGTGAACATTGCCGCTATAATGTAAATTTAATTTCTTTAACCAAGTTACGAACGGTAGTTAGTAGCCTCACTTACTTACGTGCTCCAATTTAAATCAATGCCAAATTTGGGAGTCACCTTTCGGGGTATCTCCGTAAAATTATTTTTGCGAAATACCCGGGTTCCCCAAGGGGTTGGGTGAAAAGAACGAGACGATTCGTTTGGCACGATTTAGAGGTTAGTGAGCCCAGCAGTTTAGGAGAAGAGGTTTTCGGGAAATCCCCGGGTTCTCCAATTGGTGGAGGGAAAATGTTTACCTTTATGCAAGTCTCGGGATCTAGACGATTCGTTTGATATCAGTTAGAAGTAGATGCCACCAGCGGTTTAGGAGGAGGTACGTGACACACAAACATACACAGGCATTGAATCTTGTTATATGAAAGTCGAATTGCGAATATAATAAAAATACGAGTGGACTAAAACGATATCTAGCATCTGTTAAAGAATTAATAATAATGCCAGTTACAAGTTTGCAATGTAATAAACAGTAGAGACGTATTTTATGTTTTACTACATTTTGTGAAGCATTTCCTGTTAGAACGAGTGTGATGACACATCAAAATAGGACAGAAATTTAAGCACATCTATGTAGACAAGTATAATGTAGGTTTTGAATAAGAAGAGTGAATATTATTAGCTCGCTCATCTTTGCTGATATGCAAACCAGATTAAGCCTTTGGATCAGTGTCATGTATAGTATTAAATACTGTTGCATAAACCATGAACAATAAACAGGAATTATAATCATTGTACAAGGAGTAGGTTGCATTAACAATATCAGCCCAAAATAGGCTTAACACTGTATTCATGAGCACAATCATGTCTATTGTCAACTCCGACTTGAGTTTTTTATTGTTTTTTTTAGGTTTAGTAACAATGTATAAGTAAAACTGGTGGTGGTGTGCTGTTTATGAAGAAATCGGAATTCATAAGATTCAAAAGCCTCTAAGTCCTTGTTTGTTTGTTTTTGAATTTCGCGCAAAGCTACACGAGGGCTATCTGCGCTAGCTGTCCCTAATTTAGCAGTGTAAGACTAGAGGGAAGGCAGCTAGTCATCATCACCCACCGCCAACTTTTGGGCTACTGTTTTACCAACGAATAGTGGGATTGACCGTCACATTATAACGCCCCCACGGCTGAAAGGGCGAGCATGTTTGGTGGGACGGGGATTCGAACCCGCGACCCTCAGATTGCGAGTCAAGCGTCTTATCCACCTGGCCATGCCGGGCCAAATCATTGTGAACCAACTATATAAGAAACATTTTCAAACCTACTAATAAATGAAAGACATTAACACATATTGAAGAATTAACTTACTATTCGAATACTGGTAACCGTTCGATAAATTCGCTCTTTCTGTAGAGCAATTTTGCTTACTAGGCTGCTTATTGCGTGAACATTAACTATTTTATGATGCTCTAAAAATATTAAATGAAATTAATATTTCAAAACGTGCAATGTACCCCCCCCCCCAAAAAAAAATACTAAGGCCTTATCTCTTTCACACATTGATGCATGCGAAAGATAAAACATTATTGAAAGAATAAAATACTGGATGAATTGTAAATTTTGTATAGGTAATTAGTGTATAATCGTTGAGTGTGTGTTTGTATCTGTGTTCTGTCCATTACGGGTAATGAAACCTGATTTTTAGCATTATAAGCCTGATTTCCCTACAAGTATAAAATAGGTCCTCTATTTACAGCAGGGTCGAACAGGAAATTTGTCGAGTTAACTGAATCTGAAAACTTGACTGATTTAGTTGAGTGAGAAATCAGTAATCCAATTTTGCAATAAAAAGGAAAATTACAAACCAATCATAATTTAGAAGTTGGGAGTTCTACCCTTGGTATCCTCTGCACTTGCTCCCTGGCCTCTTCACTGGTAGTGCCTCACAACTGCTACATAGGACTAAAGGCAGCTGGTTCTGCCTGCAAAGTTGACACACCTTCATTCATACTAATGCTCCTCACTATTGGTAGTCCATGATCTGGCTGGCTCATCTGGATGCCTGTTGATGTCATTTTCACTTTAGGAGTATCAGACTGGATGGTAATGCCTTCTGTGGTGGCTGATGTCTTCTGAAAGCTCGTCTTGCTCTTTACTCCTCGAGACTTGGCTGTCCGTTGGTAGGATTCAGTCATTGAAAACGTTTTCTTGAGATTTGAAGGGTCATGATCCGTTTGAAGGTGTGCACACATTTGATACCATCTAGGAATCATAATGATGCACACTAATGGGACACAACACTGGACCCCACATTTTTCCAAGCTGCTCCTTTTTCAATGGAGTAAGCAGTGGCAAAGTTAAAACAGAAAGCTTTGTTCATTAGCAATCAACAAAACCGCAGGTATCTAGGTTTTCTCCAGTTGAGGAACGATAGAGTATTTTAATGATGAACGAGTCAGTATGGCCCCTGGCAACCTCAGGTCTACTGCAACTACAGATGCAGCAAGCTCTCCTGTGTCCCGTGTATCATCAAGCAATGCAACTTCATTTATGGACTCAGCCCCAATAACATTCTAGTCTGCCCTGGGGTCCCACATTCAGCAATCTCTGCATTCTTGTCACTAAATCAGAAGTCCTGCATGCTCTTGAAAATTTTTGGGGCTTAATAGCTTGAAGGATCCATTATAAATAAAATGGAAGAAACATAAACACAAGTTACTTAGAATTAAAAAAGCATCAAATATGACCTTAGACCATTGGATAGATTAAGAGAGAGGGTGATTTCCTGAAGCTAAACCTTGTTCTTTAATACTGAAAGTCCAGATCAAAATGTAAAGTGGGATGAATTCTAATTGGTCAAAAGTTCAGCCAACTGTGTAGGTTTAAGAGTGTGATAACCGGAGAATTAAACTAAACTACTTCTACATACATCACGTGTATTCACACCCTATATCACTGATATAATGTGTACCTCAATAACTTGAGGATTTCTTGATCCCCAGGCTTCTACAAGAACCTGCCTATCCATCTACATCAACCTTTTAGTGGACAATCCTTTGACAACTTAACCATCCCTGCTGTAGAAGTCAGATCAACCCATCCACATTAATCGGGAGGTTTACTTTGTTGTCTTGTTCAATGGTCAGAGCTGTCTTTACGTCTGTTTCCAGTAACTCCATATATGACTCTTCATCTGATTCACCTTAGACTACCAGATAAGTATCTTCAACTCCTTTTCCTTTGCCATGTGGATCATAATGACTCATGATGATATCCTCGTGCTCTTCTGAATCATCAGCCTCATTTCTAGACTCCTGGTCAAGCCAGAATTCCAAAGACTCGTCTATGAAGTATAGACACAGCTTATCGACGTTTTACACGTTCTGTCATGTGCCATGCTTCTACTGTAGCTCATATGTTAATGGACTAGTATTCCAAAGTATCAGGTATGGACCAGTCCAGTAAGGTACCAGCTGATTCCATGCATAAGACATGTTTCACAACCACTCCTAATCTCTTTGTTCAAATACCTGTTAGTTTACCATCTAATCATGACATCTCTTCTATTGTTGTCAGGCAAACGGATGTGCATTGACCATCCTAGACCTGAACTATTCCACATATTTCTGTGAATGTTGTGGGACATATTGTTGTAGAGGAGGAGGAGAAGGACCAAAAATGACCTTAGCAGTGAGTAGTATTTCTCATCTGAACATGACAATGTTTGGTGAATAGCTTGTAGATACCTGTTCAAGGGCTATCCTCTGCAGAGGAGACTCAGTCATGGTTGGATTATATCTTGTGTCTTCACTTTTTTTCCTCTGGGTGGCACACACCATACAGCATTCACTCTAGAGCTGAACATCTTGATTGATATTTATCCAGAAGAGCTTCCATCGAATGTTAGCATTGCCATTCAGTCTTGGTGTTGGGCAAAGTCTGAAAAATTTCTTTCTGTAGAGCTTTGGGAACTACTACTTGCAGCACAAGTTGATAACCACTTCTCAGCAGTTGGTAAAAATGCTACAACACACCGTTTTACATCCATAACTGCTTGTACAAGTGTCATAGGTTACGTGTGCATGCTACATTTTCCAGTCTGAGTCAGATGCATTTCACTTTGCTTTATGGCAAGAAGTACCCATGCTAGATCTGGGCCCTTCAGTTGCTCTTCTCTGAGTTATTGAGGTGTTAATCATAACACTCATTCACAAGTGAAATCTCCTACTTAATGACTATCCTGTGCTATAGCTCAAATACCTATGGTTTTAACTCCTATATATAATATTCAGAGTCAGAACAGTCCACAAATGATGAATTATAACAGTCATATTTTTGCAATGCAGTGATACAATGTGCAATCATCTCTTCTAGGTTTCTAAAACACATTAGCTATTTCATTTAACCAGGGTCCTCCCAAATAGTGAATATCCAACCATACACATAGTGATAAAAGCGTTTCACAAATATTACAGGTGCAAGTAGTTCTTTCTTCATCATATAGTATCTGTGCTTAGGAGCTATGAATGTATGACAAGCATATGCGATTACATGTTCTACTGCAACTGCAATAACACTGCCCAGATAACATTGTCTCTGGTGTCATTGCATAACAGAAATTCATGGTCTTGCCATGAATATGCTAGAGCTAGAGCATCTACTAAAGCAAGGTTTAGGGATCAAAATGCATGATTGCATTTCTCACACTGCTCAAAGCGTGTGTCATGTTTTGTGAGAGAAGAGAATGGTACTGATATTTTGGAGAAATTGTCCACAAATCATCAGTAGTAGGACATAAAACCAAGAAACTGTGAACTTCTTACTTTGTCACAGGTTGAAGCCAATCTCTTACTACAGCTATCTTAGCCAGCTTTGTAGAGTTTCATCTCCTCCTATCATGTGATCGAGAAATTCCACCTTTGTTTGCTTTATTTATCCACTGAAATACTATTTTTACTTTCATAGCAATGGACTAAAAGTGTGACCAAACATCAAAATATCATCTCTACACCAGGAACCTTTCCTATTGTAGTCCCTTCAGTATGGGCTCCATTAGCCTTTCGAATGTATTCGGTTTATTACATAAACCAAATGGCAAGATGTGAAATTCACACAAACCATATTTACTCTAAAAGTGGTCTTAGGGCTGCTCTAGTCAATCAGTTCTACCTGTGATTAACCAGAGGCCATCTCTGGTATGCTAAATTAATGGGAATCTTCTAATGCATCCATAAATTCAGGTGTTCATGGTAAAGGAAAGGAACCAATACGTGTTATCACATCTAAAATCAACACTAACCTTGGCTTACCTTTCTTCTTCCTGACAATCTCTACTGGGAATGACTAAGGCTTCTCCAAAGGTTATATGATTTTACTTAAACACACATTGTATGTCAGCATTGGTAACTTTCCTCGTGCTCCAGAGAAGTCAGTACAATAGTTTCTTTATTGAATACATGTTGCTTGAATCTATGTAAGCTTGAGTCATCGTTTTTCTACTCAATCAGTCATGTGGGCCTACAAATACATCAGCATACTGAACCAAAGTCACTGAGTTGCTTTTACTGCATTGGACCAAGATTTTAGAATCCTCAACCAATGATCTCATGTGTATTTGTAGCCTTGAATTTGCTGTTGGGTGTAATTCAACGGATGCAACCCTAGCATTGGTTACTTTCACGTGGCTTACCATGCCTGTAACCATTTTAGCGTTCAGCTGGATATAGAATCATTCATAATTGCAAAACAACACCAGGATTTCATCCCTTGTTGGACAAATGACTTTACAAGCTAATACTGCCTGCTTTCTGCACAGGAAACATTTTATGTGTGTTTTTTATAACCTATTATCTGGTACTGATGCACTACTTGTGTACAGGAAGGTACTGTTATTCCTTCTACCATATACACTCATGCAGTCCACTGTTCCTAGGTCTGATCTTGTCAGCAATAAATGAATCTTCTATGAAACAATAGCTCACCTGTTTCACGGGTAAAAATGATGAATAACTTCCACAGTATATCCATCTCGAGGATACATTGTGATGGCAACACTACACTACATTACCTGCATTGGATAATGTTTTAAAAATATATATCCTTTATATACGTGTATGTACCTGCATAAAACAAACTCAGAATAAGAAAATCTAAATCTTTTGTCAGTGTTGACTGGTACAGAAATTATTGTTGGATCGATCTGTCTTTAGTGTGTATGTTTTATAGCAACGCCACATTGGGCTATCTGTTGTGTCCACCGCGGAGAATCAAACCCCAGATTTTTGCATTGCAACTCATTATATTTACCGCTGTCCCACTGGGAGACCTTTGTATTTAGATTAGAAATATTCAATAACTTTTAAAAACCTATTGCACTAAATCATTTGCAGACATGTGTTGCTTTTCTCTTATACTTTTAAGTTAATTAAATGTGTTGCGTGTTAAAGTCATGAAGAAAGTGAAAAAATATCGGTCATTTACCTATATTGATGCTTTTTTCCAACATTTTTAAAGTACAATGGTTTATTTCATAAACACAACAAACCAAAACTAAAGGAGCAGTGAGATGTTGTAATAATTTCGCGCATTACCGTATACAATATATATATATATATATATATATATATATATATATACTACTAACAACAGTAGTAATTAAACTTAAACTTAAAACTTTAATAAGTAATAAGACTAATAATTACTTAGTTCTTCTTACTAATAGT
>NW_013667202.1:80527-87309 GCF_000517525.1 Limulus polyphemus
TAACATCTTAACCAACAGTGTTAATAAACTAATTTTAAACATAGAATGCAATATACTTGCTCTTCAATAGTGCTTTATTAACAGGATAAAAATCCCATAAATCTGTAGATTTCTCTAATTCCGATAAATTACGTTGTCCGCAGATTTGGAATGTCTCTACCTATGACGACTGTCAACCGTAAATTGTTACTGTAATAAAATACTGATGAGAAACATTGTACAGTTTACACAAAGCCTGAACATTTCCATATTGGTCAGGGCAGCCAGCGCACGAAGAGATATCATGGTTTGCATCATGTATTGTTCCAAAAGGGAACTTTCTAACTAATCTCGTTGTGAGAGAATTAGACATTCAAACAAACCATGCAAAGGGCGAAGTTTAAATCGACTTTCAATAACTGGAGAATCCACTAACCTGCCTGCGAGCGTTAAACACTTCAACAAACACGTCTACTGATAATATTACCTTAATATTCACTTTCATGTCACCTTCCAAAAGCAGCCAAGCAACATCTGTGAACCACCATATGTATATAGCCCTTGAGTAAAAAACAGACATACATATATATAAGAACCCAACTTCGTATTCATTAATTCAAATCCGACTGCAGCGAATATCCTAGATAAAAGTTTCACCATGTTCCTAGAATGTCGTTGTCTGACATATATTATCCAACGTGTAAACACAGATACCTTACATTCCCATATTGATCAGGACAATCAACGCACGAAGAAATATCAATAATTTATATATTTTATTACTATTTCTTGCTAACGAAATTTCCCGAAACTTCCACACAAAAAGAACGAGTCAACTGATTGGCTTCTTACACTATATAAAGAAATGAAACTGGAAATATGACAAACCCTCAAACAAAATTGTCTTCCTACCATTGAGTTTCTCCCGAGTGCGTGTTTCACACTTGCTGGACGAACTTGTGTGACTTTTCGACTTTAAAGTGGAACTCCGCCACTGATATATCTATATTGTATCTGAAAGTATTATTTGTGTCATAGTAAATGTGGGACTGTTTGATATCGCGTGTTACTTCGGTAATACCACACATATTAGGTTGTGCTCCGACTCGTTACTTAAAACTTTGATAGCCTATTTACTCATTCTTCCGTGTACGAGTTTAGGACTAAAGAGAAGCGGTTTGTAGAACAGTTGTGCACACGTATTTCAGAGGATTTTGTAACATTAATTGGCTAAAAACATTTTTATTTATCCTGATTTCCAGCCGTTCTTCTTTCCTTTGGATTGGTGGAGGGGTGAGATGCTTAAAAAATGGTTAGCATTCCCCTTCTACAAGTTATTATTAAAGTTTTGTACCCCATATATTTAACACGTAAACATTTTTATGGTGTATTCCGTTCCTAAGTTATATAGCCATTTACACAATCGACGGTTTCGAGTATCGGTTATATATAAAATAATCTTTTTGAGTCCCATTTTTCTGCATTCTTCTTGAGATCTCACGGAATTGTGGGAACTTCGGCATCTTAGCAGGCATTTGGTTGTGAACTTTCGAGGCCTTTCAAGTGACAATGTCATAGGTAGAGACAGTCCAAATCTGCGGACAACGGAATTTCTCGGAAATCGCGTAATCTACAAGCTTATGGGATTTTTATTATTATTTTTTTTTGCTTTTAATAAACGACTGTTGAGAAGCAGTAGGAAAGGCACATTTCTGATTTTTTGTGTTTTATTAATAATCACGTGTCAGCTCTGTATTCCTGGAAACTAGCCACATTATGACTAGGGTTCTTCGTTTTCGAGGTTTTTTTATCTTGCAGTGTACCTGATTTTAAAGCTGCAATAAACAGTAATTAAACCATCTAAGTTCCTTGTCTAACGTAGTAATAGTATATTAATAGCGAAAGTAATTGAAGTGTTTCTTCCACATAGCTTAAATGAGATTTGTTATACTGTTTGAATAATCCCTGTTTAATTAAATGTAATAATTACGTGCAGAGCTTTTCATGTATTAAACTGATAAAATGAATAAGCCAATTTAAAAAGGGAGAAGCTTTGTTTAATACAAGCACCATTATCACGTTAACAACACAAGTGGATATCGTTTTTAATTAAGAAAATAAATCAGCTCAAAATGTGTTCAAACGCAGATAGATCAACAAAATATAAAATGAAAAACACGATCGCTAAGCTAGAGTTTATATATGTGTGTATGTGTTTAAAGTAGCAACTGATAAACAGATAAATCCACTGGTATAGATATCAACGTTTTTCTATATGAGGTTTGATCCATGCACGTTCGTAATATACGTAAAATGACAGCAAGAGCGAAGTAAAGTAAAAAGCAGAATACAGGAGATAAATGCAAGATGAGAACACAAATGGTTGGACTCTGTACGTAGATATCGGGGGAGATTGTTTACACAAGGTAATTATGTGAGCTTAGTTACGCTACAGTTTTTTGTTTGTGCGTGCGATTGGCTGAGCGAGGGTAAGCTAAACAGTACAGGTAGTAAATCGCTTGTATAATTTATAGTGATTAGTTCATTTTTGGAATAATAAAAGCAGACGTATAAGAAAAGGTACTTTTAGTATATTGTAAATCAAATTATTGAGCTTGAATGCTTATTATTTGTAATGTATGGATAAATTAAATTTCGATATATATACATTTGGCATTTACTGACAAAATACTTTATGCATTAAATTGAAAGTATTTTACTCGTAAATTGTTTAGTAAAGTTATGGTTATTTGACTTGCATGTTAATAATCAGCCGTTATTACTGCAAGTATCGATGGCAGATGCTTCACAGAATCGCGAATATTTTCTGTCTGTCTACATTTTCCCGCAGATATCTATTTAAGACGTCCGAGGAGTTTTGCATATTTTTACATTGATGTCGACCGCCTCTTGAAAAAAAAACAAACAAGAGGGAATCCTCAATAGCCGCAACTGTAATTAGATCTCAAGTCGCTCAAGAGATGGAGCTATGAATTGAAAGTATGTACTTGAAAAAACTCGCAGCCATTCTATGAGCCGGTATGCCGCGGCTAAAAAGAAAAAATAACACAATTGTATTGATAAGCATGGTAAAAGTAAACTTTTAGTTTGTAGTTGTATGGATAACGTTACCATGCACGAACACTAAATTTGTAGGAGGTGTCTTACAATTGTAAAATTTCCAAAGCTCAAATATAAGAAGTAGTTCAATAGTTTTAAGAAAGAGAATTCAGACATACATGTTTTATTATGTGTAGGTTCAGTGTGTATATAAATAACATTATGTGTCACACACTTATGAAGGAAACTTCATTAGTCTCTCGGACTACTGGTGAAAGAGGTCAACGTTTCGAACTATCCCGGAATACAATTACAATTACTATCCACAATTACGTTGTCGCTCTGTGGCGTACACACCGTCTTTATTAATGTAGAAATTTGTAAAATTTTTCATACAATCTGTTTCTATTCAGTTTTGGCATAAGCACGTGATCCAGAAAACCGGTGAAATTGTTTTGTTGTAGTTGCCTTTGTTGTTCTCGATAACAGATGGAATTTACTTCGCACGTAGTGTAGGAATGTATGAATGACTGCAACGTCCTTTGATGGCTTGGCGAGTGATGTCTGTATGTAACAGCCGACGACTGCTGTGAGAGAATGATCAATCATGTGGTGACACAATCGCATAGAGATGATAGAGATTTTTTGCATGATCAGAACCTCTATACTTTCAGTTCTACTTAGTGGTCGAAGTGAATAGTTCGTAAGGGAAGAAAGCTGTTGTTGTTACATGCACATGTCCAGTGGTAAGGCGATTAAGTTGTGTCCATGTGTTTGTTATAAAGATTGTTTCATTTAATACCATACATGTCCAGCTTCCTTACTTATGATATAGCTAAAACCTCAGTATAGTTTTTAAATTCAGTTGATTTCGCAAATCTCCTGTTCCACCTTCCCGATAATTAAGTAGACCTATCTGATATTTGCTGGAAAATAGTTTATCTGAGAATACCACATATCAAAACAATTTCGAGGCTGATCGAGTGATTAGTATGCCGAACTGTGAATCTAAAGATTTATGATTCGTGTCTCATTGCCGCAAAATCGCGCTCCATATTTTGGGGCTATACGTTATAAGAGTAATAGTCAAACCCTTTTATTTGAATGGAGTAGCCGAAGAGTTGGTGATAAGTACTATTGACTAACTACCTTCCTTCTAATATATAATTCCAAATTAGGGTCAGCTACTATACATAAACTCTGTGTTTCTTTGTACAAATATCCGAAGTAAACAAACTCAAGAAACTAATGAGCTTTAGTAAGGTAGAACTGTAACTAATTTCTGTATATATATCTTTTATTTGAAAGCTTTGCTGTTTTATTACGAGAATGGGAGATTCGGTTCCTATGTGGGTCGGGAGTGATCTAGTTATAAGCGTGTTAGGACTATGAAACGATGGAGATATGGCATTACCTCAAAACCTAGCTTTTCACTTTGAGATCATGAGTGCACTATTTGATAAGGCAAGAGTTTGAGGTGGAAGCTGTTGACTAGCTACCTTTCCTTTAGCCTATATGTTCAAAATTAAGATGGCTATGTGCATATAGCCCTTCTTAAACAAACTGTTCAAACGCTCTCTCTTTTTTCTACAGTAGTCTGTAATGACGTGAACAAGGTATACAAAGGACTATCTGTGCTATGCCTACCATGAGTATCGAAACTCGGTTTTTAGTGGTGTGAGTCCTCCGTCTTACCGCTGAACCACAAGTGGCGAGTGAACAAGAAATGCTGGAAATTTAATTTCCCCGTAAGGGGTCCGAAGACCGTCTCGAGGGATCACCTGTTTTAACCACTCGCACCACTTTACAGTAGTGACTTGTCTGTCAGTCAGTCAGTAGACACCAAAATGACGTCAGCAAAACGTGCGCATGCCATGAATCACGAGAAGAATTGTGCACTCTGTAGGTTACAACACAGCATGACATATGAACTTGAAAAACAAGAAATAAAAATATTTGTTACTTTTAATTTTGGTTTTATTTATTGTTGAAACACTTTAGGGAGCCCTGTGGAAGTACATCTAGTGATATACTGTAATTGTATACACACACATTCTTGTTTTAATTCAGTTTTAGTCATTCCTTTCATAAGAAAATAATTGGCATATGACCAATATAAACAGTACAGCTGTTTCATATCATGAACATTTTAAATTGTTTTGGATACGGTTATGAACGGTATTAATATATCGAACCTTTTCATTATCTGCCCGTTTTCTTCAAACCTACAAGAAATATTTTAAAACTGAAAACTTAACAATCCGATGTAAAGAACTAAATAAATAGATTAACAGCAAAGTTTACGTTCGAAATAACGGCAGTCAACTGAGACGCGATCACAACATTAAAATTGTATCTTTTCAGTTCCTTGATTTTCCTTCCTGGATATGCTTCCACGACTTTTTTTAATAACGTTACATGTCTAATTAGTATTACGTACTTTCTAATTATGGTCAAGCCTATTCGATTAGCACTAATATTTCCCCAAACAATGATAACCTTCCTTCATCATGCAACCACGGACAGGATAATTAGAAACACCAGTCATGTGAATAAAATCACGTGACTATGACCTTTAACGTTGCCATCAAAACGGAAGCTTTACGCGGATAAGTTTAAGTACTTACTATTCTCTACATACATAATACTAGAAAGCAAAAGATTGCGAGAGATTTTAAGGAAAGGGGCATACATCGTGTCGCAGACTGCTAATGTAAAATTACACGTGCATATATTCACCTTTATTGTTTAAGCTTTTTTACTAAAGATTATGCCTGAAGACATGGGTTAATTATAATTTATACGTTTGCATAAGGTGTAAGTTCTTGAAAATTAGTAACGTGGATGGAAAACAACCGAGTTCTGAGTAAGACCTCTTTATACAAAAAGGTTTTAAAAGTTTAATTCTTTTTCCCTATAATGACCTACTTTCTATGTAGAATGAAACAAAGGTGAAAGAGAGTAACTGTCTGTGTTCAGTAAGGATTTTGGAAAAGCAGACACACTTTTGCCACCTATTATTTTAACGCTAGTAACACGTCATGAGTTTCTAGAATGATCATGACTGTTCCTGGCAACTCTAGTCTTTTCTACGCCCCCTCTATTTTAGTATATAAGCCGGCAAATAAAGCGGAGGGATAATTGCAGATAGGGAAATATAGAGACAGATAATCGAGTCAAGTCGTAAGTAAAGTGCGTGAATCGTTGTGAATTATTGCGTGTGTTTAAATTAAAGTGACTGTGGAAATTAAGTGTATTGCAAAGTTATATTGAGAAAGAATAAACTAGTTTTATTTAAGAAAGGACTTGTATCGCTGAAGTTCTTCGGAAAGAATTTTTACGGGAAATTAACAAACGACCAGAGACGTAACAAATATGTGTCAGAAGTGGGATGGAAAATAAAAAAAAATGGAAACGAGAAGTGGCAAATCAAACTACGACTTAGCAGTTTTGGTGGCAGCAATACAAGAACAGCAAAAAAAAACAAACAAGAAGAACGAGAAAATAAACAAGAAGAGAAACTACAGCAGTGGTTGGAGGAGAAAGAAAATAAACAAGAAGAGAGACTACAACAGTGTTTGGATGAGAAAGAAAAGAAACAAGAGAGGCTACAGAAGTGGTTGGAGGAGAAAGCAAATAAACAAGAATAGAGACTACAGCAGTGTTTGGAGGAGAAAGAAAATGAACAAAAAGAGAGACTACAGCAGTGGATGGAAGAGAAAGAAAATAAACAGGAAGAAAGT
>NW_013667202.1:88335-93994 GCF_000517525.1 Limulus polyphemus
TTTTTTTTTTTTTTTTTTTTTCCATATGATTGTGTTTGCGATTAATTAGCCCCCAACTTCTTAATTATTTCAAATCTGGAAATTCCAGATATCGCGGAGTAACAATACACAGGTAATATGTGGTTTCCACACTGGCTGTACAACATTTCTTATATTAAAATTAGCTCCTAGGTATCAGGAGACAGGATATAGCTGATGACATCTCGATAAAGGAGGGCAAGCTGAAAAAAAAATTAACAATTTCTTCCATAACTCACTTGATATAATCGAGCAAAACATGACTTTTAATCTAAATGTTACCATCAATTTGCTACCTTTAAATTAATATGTTAGGTATTTGATTATCATTAGAAAGAACTTGAGATATTTTAACTCACTGTCGTATTAAAACTATGAATGAATGGATTTGTTCTTTTGTATATGACAATGATACTTCACACAAAAAAGGGATACAAAATGATATATAAAACATACTTTTCCTGCTTAACACCAACACAAACTTTTAACTTTAAAAACGGAGATTTAATACCATGAGTAATTAAAAAACTGTTATTCTGTTACACCAATCTCAAAGTGACGATTGAAATATCATTTTATATCGTGTACTTCAAAATAATTAATTACACCTAAAACTGACAGTTTCAGAGACAATGCCATTTTAAAAGTACTCAAGAATTAATCACTTTACATTTAGTTGAAAATGTCAAAAACTCAACACTGTAGAGTTACAATTACAACACTTATCTTTTCTTCCATCATGACGAGCTATTACCATAAGAAGAGTTTGATTACCCTAATTATATATAGTAAAACTGGTTAAGCTTACATCTAAATGACTGTTCAAAACAAGTGACAATAAATATGATCATTGTCCCTCTTAATATAACAAATCAAACATAGCATAAACAACATTAACTACACTGTCGTTCATATACATCATTTCAAAGGAAAACTGCAAGTTTATAAAATTAAACGGAATTATACTCATTACATGAAAAGGCCCGGCATGGCCAGGTGGGTAGGACGCTCGACTCGCAATCTGCGGGTTGCGGTTTCGCGCCCCCATCCCACCTTTCAGCAATGGGGGCGTTATAATGTAACGGTTAATCCCACTATTCGTTGGTAAAAGAGTAGCCCAAGAGTTGTGATGGAATATCACAAACATCATAGTCGACAGTACAACATTATTATTCTACTGTATTTTTGGCTATAATGTCTTTGAGAATGTGAATCCTAAAATCTAAGTTTTTTTGCTAACAGCTACAAGGCTAGTCGATGTTATAAAATGATCGGTGCATTAAACAGTCGTTATATATCCTTCAAAGTAATGAACTTTTATTTCACACGAACAAGATATTGTACAGATCTCGTCGTTGTTCACACATGAACAGTTAGAACTGCATGAACCAGAACGGCATTAAGGTAGAAAACCACTTAGAAGTTCAGGTGCATCTGGCTGACTCATCATCTGTGAGATGAGATCATTGTAACTTCTCTTTTCCCATTTATACGTAGTTGGAATAATGTTGATGTAATGTTTTAAAAATATATAAAGATAAGTAGCAGTTTTTTTCCCAATGACTCAACATTATAAAGGATTCCGTTACGAGCTTAGGAAATCTAGAAAACATTTCTTTACCATTTCTTCCGTGCTACCGTTTTGTTTCCAGTCAGTTGATGATTCTACCATTCACCAAGTTGATTTCTGTTTAGTAATACACAGATGATACACTTACATCTCTAGTCAAGTTCAGTTGTGGTAACGTTAGATCGAGTTAAACAAGCATTTCTATCACGTGTAGTTCTACAGTCACCATGCAAGCTAATTGCACTGCTATTACTACTAAGTTTATCTAACTTTAATCGTTTTTATAATGCTCTTTGTGCATGTAACGCACTAAAATACGTAGATCGAGTTTTCATGATAATGAAGATTAATTGTTATTTCGAGATAAGTTTGTTAGCAACTTCATCAAGTTGAGAACAATGAACAAAGCTTTGAAACATCAGGAATGCCTACTTGTTCTTTGAAACATCAGGAATGCCTACTTGTTTTTTTTTAAGGACCTATATCTAACTCAGCCATTCTTAACGACAAATACAAAGAAAGGACACCTGATAAAATAAAAAGAGAAAAAGTTTGAAACTAGTTAGTAAATAATTTATGATTTTCGAACATCTGGTTAAGTAAATATTGTTCCTATTTAAAAAAGTATATACACACAAGTGCTCAGTTTAGGTCTTCGCCTCATTACAGGGAACAAAGCATTCACCAAGTGTTTTTAACATTGACACACGGGTACACTGACAAATAATATAACTTGAAAACAATACTAATGCAACATTGATACTGAGTTTAGTTTCTAGACTGATAACTGCGATATTTAGTGGAATAAGTCCCGTGTGTAACACATTTTACACACATTTTTAAATATAAGCCTTTAAGTCACACTTTTCTGAATTATGACTTCCCAAGAGGTAACATTTCATATAAAACAAAATCACAAAGAATTGATACCAGCACAAAGACTCGAACAAAAAATATATTTCAATGCACGTCTTAAGAAATAGGCCTAAATGAACTCGTTTTTCGAAAAAAATTATTGAAAAAAATATTCAAACATCTATACTTTATAAAACACCACAGCGAACTTGTTGACGTCATGCGATAAATAAGTACCTTAGTTTATGAGTCCCTAGGACTTGTATCAATATTTGTTGCTAACGCATCGTTCATACATTTCTGTTTAGAAGTACAACAGGCAGAAGTAGGTGGTTGGTGTCTTAACGATTTGGATTGTAAATCTTCAAAGGTCACGTGTGTTAGAGGAATCTGTCAGTGCATTGTGGAGTATCCTGTTGTTGTTACTATAAGCTCAGAGAAGGAATGTATGGCAGGTAAGCTTTCCAACAGTTTGTTTTTTAAGCATAAAGCTATCACATTGAGCTAGCTGTGTCATGCCCACCATGGGTATCGAAACCCGGTTTTTAGCGTTAATAAGCCTTCAGACTTACTGCAGAGTCACTGGCGGGCAAACTTCCCAAGACAAATTTAATATATGTTAACGTCTAATTTGTAAACTGTCATACTTAGTGTCGGATACGCAGAATCTTGGTTTAAAAATATATTTATTTTCCTCCATAATCAGAACCTTCGATAATAATATGATGAATATTTGTAGAGCTCAACCAGAACGTAGGAATATAGCCATCCACTCGCCAAATTGAAAAATTTTACACAGTTATCGAAAAGTTTTGTATAAATATACTCTGTACTGAACAAATTCGTAATAGGGGAAAAATTTCATTCTGAACTTTTGTCTTTCTGTAATTTTAAAATATAACTTTCTGGAATAATAATAATGTTATTGTAAAATGTTCCATAAACCTCTCATCAGACGACAACTGATAATAAATATATGGGTGTATGTGCAACTGGACTAAAGTATTTTAAATTATATCTTATAATTAGACGGCTTCTATTAAATACAAACTGTCAACGTAACTTTTATGCGTGATGTATTCCAATCATTTATATAGGAAATCTAACAGATGAGCTTTTTTGAATAAAGTTAGCAGTGTCGTATAAGTGTTTAGAGAGAAGTAATTCTCCACTGACAAGAGGTTAATTAATTAGAGATTAGTTTCAAGCCCAAACTCTAATCGATATCAATAACTGTCGGAGGAAGAAATACGGTGTTAAACAGCAGTTTCATAACACAGAAATATTATGACAGCTGGCAAGTAATTTCTGTTTAATAAACCTACAAGACAAAGCTAACGAAACTGTAATTTCGTCTCAGAAAATTTATTTTTATGCGTAAATAACCTTGTCAAAAATTATTAAAGTAATGAGCAACTTTTTCTGAAATAAAATTTGTTAAAGAGAACAGTAAAACACTTTGTGAAAGTTTCGTTTGAGTTTACTTAATTTTTTTCACAATTTACAGCTTTTACAGTAAGGAAGAATATTTTTTAACAGGTACGACGTTTCGATCATTCTCAAATACACAGTGTTTAACGATACGAAACATTTTCGTCAACAATTTCAACCAAGGAAATGGAAGCTTGAATTGATCTATCACGAAAACAATTAATAGCATCTTCTATCGGGATTTTAGTAAACAAGGAAACTATATCAAATGATACAAATTTGTCAAAAGGATTTAGATTAATGTTCTTAATTTTTTCAACAAATTCAGCGGAATTTGTTATAGTATATTTATTCATGTTACTCAAATACGAAAATCTTTTACTAATGTACTTTGCATACTTAGTATATGTACTGAGATGAGGTATCTATACTAGATACAATAGGTCTGAAGCTATTATTTAATTTATGAAACTTAAGTAAAGCGTAAGAACGAAGGGGGCAAAAATAGGAAGGAATCAGGTTCTTTTTTTGTCCAGGTGACAAAGTTACACATTGATCAACATGTTTTTTTTTATTAAATTATGAAATTTTAATGTTGGATTTCTTTTAAGAGGAATATACGAATCATTATCTAACATCTGATTCACACTGGGAATATAATTAGATTTGTTCATCACCACTACACACCCTCCTTTACCAGCTTGTGTAACAACAATATTATTGTTACTTTTCAAGGACTGTAAAGCTAATTTTTCTTTTATTTTGTCAAATTACTATTCATTTTTACATTTCGTTTTCACACTATGTCTTGACATTGATATCTGTAATAGTTTTTATTCTATTACCTTTAATTTGTGCAATGTTAGATTCAAAATTAGTTACCACATCTTTAATGGGTATAAACTGTGGAGTTACAGCAACATTTAAGCCTAAACTTAGTACATAAGTTTGCGTATCTGTAAGGTTGACACAAGATTTTTTAATAACTTTTGGGTTAGATAGTGGCGGTACTTCAGAAGTTTCATTTTTCTTAGATTTATATAAAGATTTAAACTTAATATCCAACTGTTTACTATACTGTTCATTTTCTTTTTTAATTCTACTCCAACAATAATTTTCATACCAAAGACTGTTGAAATCTTTATCAAATTCAGGATCTTCCCTAATATACTGGAAGGTGACTTCTACAAACAGTAGTTTCTAGTTTGGAGATTTCATTTCTTTTTTTTTCCTTTATCTTTAATAGTTTTAATTTAATTTTTTCCAGAAGATACGTTATGCGCCCACCTTTTTGATTACATGTGACCTTGATGAATTTTGGTATTACCAAATTGTTTCTGCAGTTAATTAAAAATTTTAGTTTGGTTAACTTACGTTGTAACTTACTCCGCTGTCGTAGTAAACGTTTCGCCGAAATCCCCATTGAAATCTTCAACTTCAAGATCTTCTCTAATATACAGGAGATGACTTCTATAAACAGTAGCTTGTTTAGAGATTCTATTTTATGTGTTACACATTACAATTTCGAAAGGTCTGAAACCTAGCTAAATGATACTTTAAATTTAGTAGTTAAATTGTATTTTGGATTTAGCAGTTAAGTAAAAGACGATATATAGTCAGTTGATGACATTTGCCAACAAGATTGATGCACACAGTTTTCTTTTTACTACAAATATGTTTTAATATACAAACAAAAAATACAATTTACAATAACAGTTATTACAAACAATAATTTATAAACAAAAGTTTCATAAACTTACAAACAATATAAAGTCTTCTTTCTAG
>NW_013667202.1:94693-100958 GCF_000517525.1 Limulus polyphemus
CACACTAGAAAGAAGACTTTATATTGTTTGTAAGTTTGTAAACCTTTTGTATATAAATCACTGTCTGTAATAACTATTTGTAATAACTGTTACTGGAAATTGTATTATTGGTTGTATATTAAAATATATTTGTATAAAAAAAAGAAAACTGTGTGTATCAATCCTGTTGGCAAATATCATAAATTGGATAAATATCGGCATTTATATAACTACTAAATTACTAGATTCATTTTCACCCGGCCCGGCATGGCCAGATGGTTAGGGCGCTCGACTCGCAAGCTGAAGGTCGCGGGTTCGAATCCCCGTCATACCAAACATGCTCGCCCTTTCAACCGTAATGTAACGGTCAATCCCAGTTCCCTCTAGTCTTACACTGCTAAGTATCGCAGATAACCCTCGTGTAGCTTAGCGCGAAATTCAAAAACAAAAAAAACAAAAACATTTTCACCCATGGAATGAAAATTAAACACATGTTAAGAAAATTATATAACGCCAGGAAACATTTACAAAATAAAGTATTACAGTTGTCCATCCTTTTACATAGGTGAAACAGGAAGTACTTTGAACATCAGGTTGAAAGAACACCAAAAATGAACAAAAACAGCCACAATTTTCTTGAACCATACTAAAACATGAACCTTGTTAACAAAATCAAACAAAGTTAACACACGCTCTTATATGTTTCGATCCTTATTTCCCCAAACATTCTTACTGTTATTCAAATTGCACATCTTCCACGTGTTTATTCACTTTTCTTTTTACTGTTCAGCTATAAATAAATATGTCAATTAACGCAGATTGATATGCACATGCATACGTAACCATTATCGATTATCTAACTTAAACACATTGTTATATTGTTGAATGTTAATTTAAATACAGAAACCTTGTTTACTTTTAAAGTTTCTGTACTTGAGAATGATCGTACCGGTGATCGAAACGTCGTATCTGTTTTTAGAAAAATATAATTTCTTACTGTCTGTAACTTGTAAAAAAACCAATAAGGCCAAATAAGAAAATACATGTTTAGTGTCCCCACCCGCTTCCTTTTTTTTATGTAGCCGCCTCCCCCCACTTTTTTGGAGTTTTTGGAATTATCGTTTTGATCATACTAAGAAACAAAGAAGACTTCTGAATAAAAAAAATAAGACGAATGCAGTTTATTCATTTCCCCCTTTTCTTTATTTGTCGTAAATTCTGGATCATTTTGACGAAAAAATTAAAAGAAAATTTCTGTTTGACATGGAACCTTTGAAAACAAGCAACAATCATAATAATACAGGAGCAAACTTTATTTCAAAGATGTCGTTTAAAAAAACGAACCTTCTTCCTTTTTTCGAAAACTCCGTATGCTAAACATGTTTGTTTGTTTTTTACTTGGCGTAAAATACCTTGTTTTCAGATGGTTAATGAACGTAAATGTTAATTTACAGAAAGGGATCTCGGCGAAGCGTGTTCCCACAACCAACAATGCAGGACGCCTAACGCCGAATGTAGAAATAATCGTTGCGAGTGCAAACCTGAACACGATTCGCAAGTGGACGACTATGGAGTTCGAAAGTGCTACCAAAGAGGTAGGCAATACTAAAATAGTTGCAGTTACACACAATGAATTAGCTCATATAAACAATACAATTAACATTGTGTGAAATGTTACGCTTTTCAAAGTATCATCAAGTGGTGTTTTTTTTTCTAACTGAACCCAACATTATGTTAAAATAAAGAAAGATAATTTGTTAACGTGCTCATTGAATCCAGCCCCCCAGTGGCACAGCGATATGTCTGCGGACTTGCAACGGTAGAAACTGCGTTTCGATACCCGTGGTGGGCAGAGAACAGATAGCCCATTGTGTAGCTTTGTGCATAACTTCAAACAAACAATCATTGAATCCAAAATTTCTAGAAATATTTTAATTAGTATAGAAAGTTTGATATATGAAAGTGGTTAAACAAAATTTACTGAACTATTTTAATTATAATATAATTATATTTATATATACATAATCTGTGGATTTTTAACCATTAATTAGAAGTGTAATCCTAAGCAAAAATGGTATTATTTTTATGATTAAACCGTAAGATAATTTTAGTTATATTGCGTGCCTCAAACATTTTAAAATAATTGAAATATATTATTTTGTAATATAATACAAACCACAACAGCTTACTTAAATATTTTTACTTTAATTTTATTTCTTCCATCCTTTAATTTTCAAATACAAGTTTTAAAACCTTAAATCTCACTTTTTCTGAATTAATGACTTCACTAGAGATAATATTTTATACAAAACAAAATCAAAAATAGAAGATACCATTACAAAGACTCAAACTTAAATATTATATTTTAATACACGCTTCGTCTTAAGATAATTTTGATTAAATCATAACTAAATTAAACTACCAAAGTAGTGAAACAAAACAAGAAACCAACTTTCCGTATTCCCTAGTACTTATGTTATTTTTTTAATGCAAAATACTTAGATAAATGCCCCCCAGTGGCACAGCGGTATGTCTGCGGACATACAACGCTTGAAACCGGGTTTCGATACTCGTGATGGGTAGAGCACAGATAGCCCATTGTGTAGCTTTTGTGCATAACTTAAAAACAAACAAACAAACTTAGATAAATGTTCTCTAATGGGTCGGCAGTAAGTTCAGGGACTTACAACTCTAAGATTTGGGGGTTCTTATCATCGCGGTTGGCAGAGTGAAGATAGTCCATTTTGTATCTTGACGATAAAAGCAAACAAACAATGTTTGAATAAATTGTTGTTGTTTTTTATTTCTTTACGGATAAACAGGTAAATATGTTTAAAACTACCCCTTTATTATATGTTACTATACGTCCCTATATGTTCATACGTTCTTCAGAAAACGTGGTCTAAAACCAGTAGTGTATTCCTGCGGAGTCATGAGGGAGTGCCTACCCCTGATTTCATGTTCAGTGGGAACACAGCTCCCATGTTTTAAATGCACATTATTTCTCGTGTTGCTTTCTTTTACATTCAAATATAGATTGATGGGATTGTAATCATGATTTTATATGGAACACTGTATATAAGATAAAGTTTTATCATTAAATTAAAGCTGTCTGATTTTGTTATACCACTCCTATGCAATGATATACCTAAAGCAATGGATTTGGAATTTTCTAATTAATCACTAAACATGATAGCCATATTAAATAACCAGTTTAATAATTAGCTGTTGGAAGGATTAAGGAGATCGTGGCGACCCCTCACTTCTAAATTTAGCACTATACCACTGTCCAAAACTGATAAAGAATGTGATACAAATTTCTTTCCTACCGGAGAAAAAACTAGGTTTTTATACATATTCACTTGTTTATCCGTAAATAAATAAATAAATAACAGTTTAAGTTGATAAGTTCTTCCGATAAATTATTTAAACAAATGCATTCTAAGGGAAAATTTGAATTGTAAAAATCGAAGCTCTGGAATAATTGGATGGAAGAAGTTGTTTAAATTAGAGAAAGTTTAAATATTACACTGTTCAATCTAAATTATAGTTCAAATAACTGTTGCTAAAAATAAGAAAAAAATATATAAATTGTTTGTTTCTTAGTAAAGGTACACAGTGGACTATCTGTTCTGTGCCCATTACGGGTATTGAAAACTAGTTTTTAGTGTTATAAACGTTCAGTCTTACTGCTGAGCCACTGGGGGCTATCATATAAATACAGCACATAAGTTAAAAATTTAAGTAATGCAAGGTGAGCTTATGAAAAGTAATTTAATTTGACAAATAGTTTTAATTAATGAACCCACTGAGCCGTTAATTGTTTGAAATAGTAACATCATATACTGTGACGTATTTTGCGCATACGCCAACTAGGCCCAGACCGGCTTTTCTTTAAAAAAGTGAATATAAATATTCAGCCAACACAACACTATTAAGTGTGGGGGCGGCACTTCCGAATGAGTTAGGGATTGCAAAAATTTTAATACGTCACAGATTATATTGACGGAAATTTAGATTATTAGAATTAAACTAGAATATTTATAGTATTTTGGCACTTGTGTATAAAGTTAAAATCATAAATAATATTCAACGTTAAACTGGTACACAATTAAAAACATTTTATTTAGGCCTATCTATGGCCTTCAAAAAGTTGGCGACTCTTACATGTTTCGACGTTACAACGTAGAGGATGACGTTTTTGAAGGCCATAGATAGGCCTAAATAAAATGTTTTTAATTGTGTACCAGTTTAACATTGAATATTATTTATGATTTTAAACAAGAATATATTTAAAGCAATAAAACTATTCAGTATTACTAACATGCCTTTATACTAAATATTCCAAGTCAAAAAGTGGATTGAAGCAAAATTTGTTTTAAATGAAACCTAAAGTTAGGGGAACTCTAAATAATGTTTCGGTGGAGATATAAATAAAAATAGTAACATTTCAACAAAGGTACATATAAAACGTGTTCTAAGTTATTCACAACTGACTGAGTATTTAGAAAACCTGTAATCGTTAGATTATTTCATTTTAATATTCCTGAAAAAAGAAGATTGAATACTTAGTTATTTGATGGAAATCATTTTAACATATTATTAAGTAGCAAATGCACAATTTAGGGAAATATTTTATGAAAACCATGAATAAATTATTTGTGTTTTAAATTAAAGATACATGTATTCAATCTAAAAAGGTAAATTAGTAAATGTTTAAACAAGAATATTTTATAGTATAATCTTTATATGCATCTTGTACAATGACATTTTATTCTCAGTGTTTTAGTATTTATATGTTTTACCAACAGATAAATGTAATTCTTTGTGGAAAAAAAAGGCGGCTATTATAAGGTATAAATATGGGTAACAGTGTAAGTTGTCCTGTTTTTAAACACAGAAACTTTGTTTCTTATAGCTAATTTTGATGAATCCTGCCAGTACGATGTACAGTGTGAATGGATGTCGGGTGGTGATGCGCCGTTAGTTTGTATGTTTGGCAAATGTGCATGCCTGAATAACTATGTGTTCGTTCGACGGTCGCACCTCAAGCTTGGTTGTTATATGAAAGGTAAGAAACACACCCAAAGAGGATCTACACGTATTAGCTCTTCGGAGTAGCACATCGTAATAAGAAAATGTGTTTAGGTTTCAAAGAAGAAGTAAACTTATTAACTCTTTGGAATGATATATCGTAACTACACAAAGAGGGTGTGTTTGGGTTTCAAAGAAGAAGTAAACTTATTAGCTCTTTGGAATGATATATCGTAACTACACAAAGAGGGTGTGTTTGGGTTTCAAAGAAGAAGTAAACTTATTAGCTCTTTGAAGTGGTATATCGTAACTACACAAAAAGAGTGTGTTTGGGTTTCAAAGAAGAACTGAACTTATTAGTTATATCGTAACATAGAAAGGGGGTATTTGAGTTTCCTTGCAATGGAATGTAACAAGATCCGAATTAAATACCAGATGTTATATCCGTACTACACTGATATCATGGGCAATGAAATAATACAAGAAAGGGTGGAGTTTACAAAGCTAGTCGAGGACTATCTCCGAAATGGTGGAGTTTACAAATCTTGTAAAGCTAGTCGAGGACTATCTCCGAAAGGGTGGAGTTTACAAATCTTGTAAAGCTAGTCGAGGACTATCTCCGAAAGGGTGGAGTTTACAAATCTTGTAAAGCCTGTCGAGGACTATCTCCGAAAGTGTGGAGTTTACAAATCGAGTAAAGCTAGTCGAGGACTATCTCTGAAAGGGTGGAGTTTACAAATCGAGTAAAGCTAGTCGAGGACTATCTCTGAAAGCCGTCCCTAATTTTGAAGTGATAGAGTAGATGGAAGGCAACTAGTTAATACTCTCCACCGCCATCGCTTGGGCTACTCTTTACCCATGAAGAATAAATTTCACCGTCACATTATAAAGGCGAGCGTGTTCGGTGACGGGATTCTATCTCGTGACCCATGGTGTGCGAAGCGAATGTCCTAACCACTAGGTCAGGCAAGGCCTCGCGGTTTTAAGAATCAGTTTTATCTTCCGATCACAGTAAATTACCTACCAAGGTGAAAACTAAAATTTAACCCGGTAAAAAGTATCTACTGTATGTAATTAAAAGCGTAACGTGTGTACGTGCGTGGAAAGGTTTTTAAACTTCATTAACCCGGTAAAAAGTATCTACTGTATGTAATTAAAAGCGTAACGTGTGTACGTGCGTGGAAAGGTTTTTAAACTTCATTAACCCGTTAAAAAGTATCTACTGTATGTAATTAAAAGCGTAACGTGTGTT
>NW_013667202.1:101477-117041 GCF_000517525.1 Limulus polyphemus
ATATAACATTTTTTTTCTTCAAAATTTCATATTCAATTTATTCCGAAAAATAAGTACAATACACTCAATTTAAAATAGAGAACAAAATATAAAGTATACAAAAAAGAAAGATGCCTAAGATTACTCGATTTTGGATTATAAATAATTATTAAACAATAAATTAATTACAACTTGATTCATTACATTTTATGCAGTTTAAACCCATTTTAACATGTTATAACAATTAATATATATTATTGAACTGGTATATATATATATATATTATATCTTTTTTTATGTATACACTATAAAGACTTTCTGGTTCTTCTATATGATTTATCCATTTCTTCAATACTGACTTTATATTTTTATTAATAAAAGTGATTGATATAAATAGATTTTTCTAAAGATTTCTTTGTTTACTTTAGGAAGTTTTAAATTCCCTCGTTCCTTAGCTCGTTTGAATTTTCTTTTCTTATAGTAATTAATTTTCGTTTGTTTTATAAGCTTACTTAAATATTTTTTAAACTCGACCAATTCGTTATAAGTTGGTAATTTATATTTTTAATATTTCTATACATTTTATTTCCTTGTTGAATAGGTTGTAATAATCTATTTGTCATCCATGGTTATAACTTTTTCCTTGTTTGTATTTACATATTCCATAAATGATGTAATTATATTTTCTAATTTTATAATAAAATCTTAATATGCATCTTGTACATTTAATTTTTGAAAGATGCTACTGAAATAAATTCTTTCTTCTTGTATTAATATTTTTGTAATTTATTTTTAAAACTTCATTATTATGTAAATTACCATTACTTTTATACATAGTTTTATATATTAAATTAATTTTAAGAGCTGTGGTAAAATGGTCGGTAATTCATATCTTTAAGATTGCTGTTTGTAAGAAATCTATTTTATTTGTACTGGTATAAATATGATCAAGACATGTATTTGACCGTTCTCTAGCAGTAGTTAGTATATAAGGATAAAAACTAAAAGCAGCGTATTATATTCGATTGCATTATTCTCCTTGGATTTAACATCTATATTTATGTCTCCTACAATATATACATTTTTTCGTTTTATTTTTACTGAAACATTTTTTTAGTTGTTTAATTTAAACTAGCATACTATATTGATAAAGTCTATAAGTTGCTTTATTTTTGGAAATTGGTATTATTATACGTACACTAATGCTTACTACTTTAGCTATTATAAATTCAGTAATTACTTCTTGTACATTTCATTACTTACAAATAATATACCTCCAGACTTATTATGGTCTCTAACTATATATATATATATAACTATTTTTATATTCCTCTGTAATATAAAGATGTAACTCTTCACCTAAATTTCTGGAAGTATTATAATATGTATTTTCTGTGGAATTAACTATAGATAAATAAGGACAAAAAATCAAAATTCTTACTTAGATTATGTATATTCGATTGTTGTACATTAATCATATTTGAACTAGTGAAGAAATTATTCTTAAATGGATTACCAGTTATAGATTCCTGAATCACCATTTAAAATATTCGTTGTTTCATCTCGCCGTTTATTAATATTTTCGGCTGTAAAGTGGTAAACAAGAAAAAAGGTAATAAACAGTTGACAGTAATGGTAATGTCACGACCTGTTTTATTACAATGGTTTTTTGAATATACAGAAAATCAAATATTTTACAACTGCTTATAAGTCTGGAGGAAAGATTATTGATAATGTGGTCAAGAAAAGGAGTGGTTACTGTTTTCTTAAAGTAATCCTCCATGTAACTATATTCTGTATTTGTACGTTGTGCTTGTCGTTGACTAACTCGTGGCATGTTAACATTAATATTAGATTTGTTTGCAATACTACTGCTGTGCTTGAAGATACGATGTGAATAATCACCTACGTTCATTATTAGTGAAATCAGTTCCTTACAGCATTGTTCTATTAGGGAAACACCAGAAACAAAAATAGGGGGTTCAGCCGATCCCCATCGACACCCCACACTCCCAGCGTACGTGCGGGATTATATATATATATATATTTTGTAAACTGGTATATTTTTTTATTCAGTAGCGAATGCATAAAGCTTTTCTAGAACTAATCAGTAAATAAATAAATATATTTCCAGGGTTAATGATTTTACTCCATACGTAATAATAATAATGTAATATTTTCACAAATGCTGATCGAAACGTAGCTATACTTAACCTTTATTCTTATGCCTATAAAACGTTTGTATGGAATATGTAAGCTAAATTTTGCTTAAAAACTGTAACCTGTTTTTTGTCATCATTTACGTTTAGCCACTCTCTTCGGAAGTTGCGAGGTGTCCGAGCAGTGTACCATGGCTAACACCCTCTGTTCTGCTAACGGCAAGTGCGTGTGTGAGTACGGATATCACTACCGCAACAGAGAAGGTTGTGTACAGAGTACGTGTATTCGTAAAAATGTAAACACTTTCCTGGTACATTTAGATTTAAAAAAATTCGCTGTTAATTATTGTCTTTAACCCCGTATTTTACATTGCTCTAATAAAGTTGTAATCCGAACAATTTTAAATATAAATAACTTTGTCCACTTAGTTGTTATCATACTGTTATTTACGTTCTATCGATCAGGACATTTTGGCTCTTATCACACATTAAGCTGAAGCATATGGCAGTATAGGGTGTAGTATGTTGTCCCTCTAATGTATGACATTAACGGTACCAAGCCGCAGTATGTAAAAGTCTACCGGTGTTTAATCATTTTCACATTATACTTCCACCACTTCCCATATACTCACGTTCCTGTTTGAAAATGGCGTTGAATGTGATTCTAAGTTCACTCCAAATATATGTGTCTGCTATCTGACTGTAGGATGAAGCGTGATTCAACTGGAAAAAGGATGTTACCCCACATGTCGTACGTCAACTAGACTCGTTTTTGACATCACTGTTCGGTAGTTTGCCGTGAAAGTAATGAACACAGGCCGGACTTATGAGGTTTCTTTATTACCTTTTGCGTACTGAAATGGCGTCCAGTTGCAGCTGTGGACATCCGATTCATCCTGTAGCATACAACCCATGATTGTGGCAAATCAGAATCAAAAGATTATAGTCGCTTGTTTGTGCGGTAGATAACTGTCTGTCCTGTCCAGTTTTTTGAGCAAATGTGTTATTGGTTTGGAAACAATTCCTTAATCTTCTCACGACACTTGTAGACAATTTGTAACAATCTGTTATAATTAGCTGTTTTCTAAAGTTGTATTCGTCCGACGATAGCTGTTTTCTAAAGTTCTATTCGTCCGACGATTTTCTCACGAGTGAAACAACCTGATATCTTCTATGAAATCTATCCATGATTCGCCAACAAATTGAAGTTGAAACTCTTTAAATTCTACTGTTCACTTCGCAGTGACCACCAAAACAAGACCACTATAAACAGGTGCTGAATGACCAGTTATTTCTATTTCAGATTCTTCACTGGTCATTAGACTTTCATGACAATGAACTGCAGGGAGGGACTGCTAGGCCCAGCCATAGTTACTGTAATGTAATTTCTGACTTTCATGACAATGAACTGTAGGGAAGAACTGCTAGGCCTGGCCATAGTTACTGTAATGTACTGTAATTTCCGATTATTCTTTAATTGTTTGCGTACTGTAAAAATGTAAAACATAAAAATATGTTTAAAGATTTATTTTTCTGCTTTTCTAATGATCTTTGATTTATTTTATTCAGATGACCTGGAGTCTACTAAAGCAAAGGAAGTCTACACTGCAGCCATGATAGCCGCAGCCTGCCTCATGGTCGCAGTGTTAGGTATATTGTTAACTTGCATAATCCGACGGTATGTTTTAGTTTTTTATCTCTCTACAGTATTAAAATAACAACAATAAAAACAGTAATATGTAATTCGAATTTACAGCGAAAATAAATTACAAATTAAAGAAGTTTCGTTCACAAAGATAGAGTACTGGGAGATACGTGGAAAAATCTGAGTTTAAAGTTTACTCACAACTTGCTGAACTTGAATAAACGAATAATTATGTCGAACATATTTTCTTGTTCTTATTAATTTTCTTCCTTACCCCAGATAGTTACAAACACTCCGAAGAAGTTATATTTAACATAAACTTTACATTCTTCAATGTACAACCTAATATTTCTAAATTCAACGACTAATTATCAACGTTTTCATTCTTTGAGGCCTGTTAATTTATGAGGTTGGTCTAAGTTAGACCACCAGTCTTGAGAAAATGTCGTGGATCTGATTACTAATTTCTTTAGTTACGACGTCACTCAAGTTACTGAGGATATAAATCCACCCTGTGAGCCAAACCGCACCAGACAAAGCATTAAAGTTAAGCAGTTTGGTTGTAGTTAAACACAAAGCTACACAATGGGCTATCTGTGCTCTGCCCACCACGGGTATCGAAACCCTGATTCTAGCGTTGTAAGTCCTCAGACATACGGGCTGTGCCACTGGGGAGGGGGGGCAAGTTAATCAGAACTAAACATTTATGCAAATAATATTTGTAATCGAAAATGTTTGAAAAAATACCAATAAATAGTTAATCTAGAATTAAAACAGATAGAAATAGAATTTATCAAGGAAGACGATATTAAGCCAGTACAACGAGGTAGTGGAAAGATACACAAACTTGTCTTAATATTTCACTTTATCAATATTTTCGTATTATCTCTTATGTATGGTTACAAACTAATAAACGGAGAATCAATAAACTAATGATAATACTTTTAAGATGTACCTACAGTTTAGAATAGTCAGTAGGTTAATGCTGGTCTAAATTAGACGACAATTAATGAGATAATGTTGTGTTTTTAATTACTGTACTAATTTAATCAAAATAAACATGAAGCATAACCTTTCATTTGATTCACCACTTGTGAGTTATACCGGTTTCGGGAAATTTTAACCCTCATCGGTAACTGTGTAACAAGTGGTGAGTCGAATAAATACGAAGAATAAATCCGTAGCATCATATATAAATATAGGCTTAATGCGGTGAATATAAAGCTACTCAAAACATCATACACACGTGATGCTAATATATGTATTTCTTGTGATTTAGATTTCAAACCATCGAAAAAGCGTAAAATAATATTAACTTCATTCGAATTTAATACGTCTTAATGAACAAGAAAAACGGACGCTATTACTGAAGATGGCTTTTAATGGTAATGTTAGCACGTGTTAATGTTATGCGCCTTTACCTTGTTAAAGCTTAGTTTTATCTTTATCAGTGGTATTATTCACCTGATAATGTTAGTTCTTTCCTTATCAGTGATATCATTCACGTGTTAGCACTGTTAGTGGTATTATTCACATGATAATGTTAGCTTTGTTAATGATATTATTCACATAATAGTGTTAGATTGACATGATAATATTAGCTCTGTTAGTCGTGTTATTCACATGATAATATTAGCTATGTCAATCGTGTTATCCACGTGATAAAATTAGCTATGTCAATCGTGTTGTCCACATGATAATGTTCGGTCTGATAGTGATAGTATTGACATGATAATATTAGCTCTGTTAGTCGTGTTATTTACATGATAATGTTAGTTCTGTTAGTCGTGTTATTTACATGATAATGTTAGTTCTGTTAGTGGTATTATTCACATGATAATGTTAGCTCTGATAGTGGTATTATTTACATGATAATGTTAGCTCTATTAGTGGTATTAGTCACATGATAATGTTAGCTCTATTAGTGGTGTTATTCACATGATAGTGTTAGCTCTTTTAGTCGCTTGTCACATTATAATGTTAGCTCTGATAGTGGTATTATTTACATTATAATGTTAGCTCTATTAGTGGTATTAGTCACGTGATAATGTTAGCTCTATTACTGGTGTTATTCACATGATAGTGTTAGCTCTGTTAGTCGAGTTATTCACATGATAACATTAGCTCTGTTAGTCGTGTTATTTACATGATAATGTTAGTTCTGTTAGTGGTATTAGTCACATGATAATGTTAGCTCTGTTAGTGGTGTTATTTACATGATAATGTTAGCTCTGTTAGTGGTATTAGTCACATGATAATGTTAGCTCTGTTAGTGGTGTTATTCACATGATAGTGTTAGCTCTGTTAGTGGTGTTATTCACATGATAGTGTTAAATGTTTTTAGTGGTATTACTGACGTGTTAACTCTGTTCGTGATATATTTCACATAATAATGTTAGTTCTCTTAGTGCTATATTTCACATGATAATGTTATAAGTTACTACCGCATAAAGATTATCATTTATCAGTGGTATAATTCAAATGATAGAACTTGCTCTTATTATAAATCAGCACTACTTAGAAAAGAAATTATTTTTGTTGGCATTATAATCCAGATCATTTACATAAATAACTATTTTGTTAAGAACAATCACACCCGATACTTCCAGTTAAACGTTATTGGGTTGTAACATATTTCTGCTTGCTCGTTTCTATTTACATCTATCATCTCCTTCAATTTTCTATACGTTTGCGTGATCTTAAAACAGACGATATTCACCTGTACCATGAGGTAGTTATTTTTGGTTTTCATATTTCATAAGATCAAATGTATTATGTAAGATGTACATAGTTAATAACAATTTACCATTTAATGCTTCAGATCCTTTTGTACTCGAAGAAATGGCACTAGAAGGAACGGACAAGATTCTAGTCGATCTAATGATGTATTTACTATTAGTGATGAACTAGGAGCATTAAGAGCTGTTGATAAACCCCCAACTTACGAAGAAGTTATGCAACGAGAGAGGGAGGTAAGAAGAAAAATGTACTCAGTAAAATAAATGTATATGATACTATATACAAATTACTATTTAAACTATATATACAAGGTTAAATGTATAACTTATGTTTGTAATTAAGCACAAAGCTACACAATGGGCTATCTGTGCTCTCCCCTCCACGAGTATCGAAACCCGGATTCTGGCGTTGTAAGTGCCACTGGGGGCTAAAATGTATAACTAACAAAGTATAGAAATGCACAGCTCTTACTGGTGTTGGTCAGGTGGTTAGGGCGCTTGACTTGCAATCTGAGGGTCGCTGTTTCGAATCCACGTCCCACCAAACATGCTTGCCCTTTCAGCCGTGGGGGGCGTTATAAAGTGATGGTCAATTCCACTATTCGTTGGTAAAAGAGTAGCCCAAGAGTTGTCTTTCACGGGTAAATTAGGGACGGCTAGCGCAGATAACCAAACCTTAGTGGTTTCCCCAATAGTAATGGCGCTTTCCTACAACCATGACGCCACCTTTTATTAGATACGTGAACAAAATAATTTATGCAAACGGGAATCATTTAGAGTAATTTACATACCCGAATGGTAACTTACACAAACATATTGATTCTTTTGAAACACATGTTTTATATAAGCATATATACATGATGGTCCAAAAGTGGGCTACAATTTGAACAGAGCATTCTGTGTTGGTATATGACGCGTATTTGAAGATAAAGTGACATTGGTACATTTTCTAACACATATACCACTGACGATGAATTCTTGTATTAACAAATTGATACTACATTATCAGAACTGTCATCCCCACTTTAAAGCATTTCAAATAAAATGTTTGTCAATAACAATAACTGAAAAAAAAAAGAAATCACTTTTGCGTTACTGGTGTCAACCGGGTTTTCCCCTCGCCCCCCCCCCAAAAAAAAACATACACATATATTAGAAACAAAAACAGAATTGGCGTTTATTACATTTAACCGAATAATCATCAGCAGAAAATTCAAGTTTTACTTTCTGCTTTCAATGCCTAGCCCCAACTTCTCAAACCCTACCCCTATTGTTCTTAAAAAAACCCACCTTCCCTATTGTTGTCTAAATCCCCGACTTTCAGCGGGCGGTCAGCCTTTGTTTTTTTTTTTAACTAAACTAATTATTGATTGTAACTTTAAAGTACCGCGTTAGTTGTCACAAAGAGTAAGGCCCTTTTCAATTACCCGGACTCGACTGTTTTCATCTTCGACACTCGGCCGGGGCCTTAATATCTGGCCGGGTACCAGTGCAACCCTAGTATTCAGTAAAACAAAATTAATCAGAGAGCAGATGTGTTCTTGAATTGAGTATTAACTACGTTTACAGTAATGGAATGTAGTAATCATACATTACTGTGAATCAGAGAAAGTAATAATATCCGTATTTTCAACAGATTGTTGGAATCCCTCCACCTGAATACACAGATGCAGAAATTCATCGTTCTTTTTCTCCAGTTCCTCGTCTATCTGGCAATGTGTTTACCCTGAGAAATACCTCAGATATCCTTCATTCGGGTGACCCCGAGGGTGCAGAATTTATTTCTTTTTTAATAGGATCCAGTCATCAGCCAAGTTTTGGAGCCACAATTCAACTGTCGCCGTCCCCATCTGAAAGTGTAGATACGCAATGCCAAGAACATGCCAACTCACCTCCTAATGTTAAAGATGACAGTAACAATAGTGTTACAATGATTGATGAAGGTGCTGCGTCACTGCCATCTACCAGCTCTGAAGGATACTACGATAATCCTACATTCCACCCAGATTGATACAGATTTAATGAAAAAAAATAGAAAAGAAATATTGAACAATGTTTATGTGTAATGTTTGTGCCTTAACCTTTTCACATTTAAACAGCAAAATCATGCTTGTTAATTTTTTTTGTCTGTTTAACAGATGACATGTTTATTGACACTGAAAACGTATTGTGATTTATATGTAAATGCAAAAGATTAATTTAGTTTTCCATTAATTTTCACTTGCTATAAAGTGAAAATAGTTTCACTAATGATTTTTCAATACATTGATTCAAATATAGAAAGATAATATTAAAAAAGGTATTTTCAACTCATAAAATTAAATGCATCAACATACTTAGTTTTACAAAAATATTCATAAACTGTTGAACTTAAACATCAGACCATTAGCACTAACCGCTAATCAACTGTTTAACCCCATTTTAAACCAGAAATTCAATTCAAATGTAATACGTGTTTATTCCAAATTATGGTCACATAGATTTTTCCATAATTAATTGAAAACTTTGCTTATCTTTCACTGTTTTTTAAATATTGTCTTTCAACGAAAGTTTCTAATCCCTGTATTTTATTGATACGCTATTATAGTTTTAAGATAATGTAAAACATAACACCCTGTACAAAATAATTTTCTTTAAGCACTGTAATCAAATGGTAAGTTTCATTGAAATACCTCGCAAGTTGGCTTAATATACATACTTACAAACGTTAGTGTTTCTTGTGGTTGTTACGAAGCGCTAATCCAGTCAAAAATTTCTTCCAACCTCTTTATAATTTAACATAATATTTCATCACGTTCTTCGTTTATGCTTAGCGATATCTAGTTCAAAAAATATGTTTTGTAATACATTTCTTATTAATATAAATAATTAAACTGAGAGATATGTTAGCTGAAATAATTTACTGCATTCGTATGACGATTAATGTTTTACGGTTTGTTCATTAAACAGTAATGGTGTTTAAATCTAAAAGTGGAGTATGATATGAACATACATCAAGTGCCTAGTCAGTGTATGTGATGACGTAAACGCGGTCCTGATAGAGAGCTCGAGAGATGGTATAGTATTATTTGCATACTCTCAAAACCCATTATCAAAACACCACATCAGCAAAAAAGACAAAATATAGTCTAATACCACAGACCAGGAGGATTAAAACAATAGCACTGTCACATGGAACAATTACCTAAACCTCTATTTAAGGTAACAATGCTATTGTTAAGATAAATCATTACAATTCCTGGCTTAAAATAACTTAAGTTTCTTGTTGAATGAATACTTTCTAGTCTAAGTGATGCTTGTAGGTACCGAATAAAGGATACAACGGTGGGATTGTTTTTTAAAAAACAAAAATAATTTTTCTCTCCATCACTTAAAGAGTTTTGAAGGTCAGATAGTTCTGTGTGTTGAAATTAATTTAAATGCATTTGTGTTTTGTACATCGTTCATGTTAAATATGGTATAATAGATTAGATTTATGAAAATTATTTTATAATAGGTTATTGATTTACAAATGTCCGTATTACAATACTAAATCGTTATATTTTTGTATATATATTATGTCTTGAATATAATGCTAAAGAATATTACCGGTCTTCAATAACATATCTTAAAAGTAACTCCAACAATGTTTGTTATAAGACCATAATATTATGTTTTGAATGTAATGCTAAATAATATTACTGCTCTTCACTAACATATATTAAAGATAACTCCAACAATGCTTATTATAAGGCTATAATTTCTGCACCATATATTGTTACTATTCCAACAGATGTTTCTCCTCACGCTGTTTACAGTTTCATTGTAACCCTAATCACAGGAAAGAAAAGTGAAACCAAATCTAAGTACAGTTAATTACCAGTTTACCTGTTTCTCGATTATCAGAAATTTAATTTGCTAATTTGAACATTATCAAGATTTAAAATAGCATCATACTATAGATAACAGGCTTTGGTACAATATTTTAGTGGTGTCTGTACTTACTATTTAAAATTTTTTGTTTGTTTTTTAATTTAGACTTACCTCTTTAGAGAAGATGAGTTTAAACAAAGCAATTACGCTATAATTTATTCAAAATAATTAATATTGCAATCATGTTAGTCACAATCGTCTACATTTTAATCAATGGTGTGGTTTTATATCAGTGTTTGCGTTTTAATAAATACTAATTTTCTATTATTTTGATGGGATCAATCCAAAAGTAAATTCACGAGCAAGAAAACTTAATTCAATCATTATAAATGAAAAAATATATGAGTAATTTACGTGATTGGACACCGTAATAGATATGTTTATTACTTTCAAGGCGACGCTTGGATAGTTTCTACTTTGGTCATAATCAGGCTTAGATTTTAAAATGGACGAATATGAACCTACACGAAGTTGTGTACTAATCACGTGATGCGACAACAATATATAATATGTTATAGTATTGTTAGTCAAAGCATAGTGATTGTAACTAAGGTAGAAGAAACACCTAAAACGATGGTAAAGTCAAGGCTTTAACAATCACATTACTGCTTATATAAAATAATTGATAAGAAGAGATAGGCAGGGTTAAAAAACATGGAAAAGGGATAGAGGACGAAAGACGATTGTGATATTTGTATAAAATAGGGTAGTTATTTTTTATGAAGAAACTTTCTCTTATTAGGAGTCCTAACTCTGTTTTATCACTACTTAGAATTGTGGATCTGAGTGAGAGATCTGATGTCCACTTCGGATTGTTGAAATAAATAGACTTGAAAGTGCATTTCCGGTCTTGAAGCGCACCCCAAGATGTTTAGATGTACAAAGGGAAAACTGGCGCTTAATTTTCCCATTTTAAGCCCGATTGTCTTCATAGTATAATGGTTAAAACAACGGATACTTATGTTGAATATAATAAATTTATATATATATTTATTTATTTGTCTTCACCAAAACGTGAATTTCAGTGAAGAAAAGGTGAGTGAAAGAAAGAGAAATTGTAAACAAATCTATTACGGTGTTTTATCACGTAAATTAATTATATTTTTACTGAATACAGTTTTTCACCCTTTAATGCCCTTCAGTAGATCAGCAGTAAGTTTGAAGGCTTATAACTCTAAAAACCGGGTTTCAATACCTCTGGTGGGCACAACACAGATAGCCCATTGTGTAGCTTTGTGCTTAACAATAAACAAACACCCTTTAATAATGAAATTAAGGTTTCTTTCTAGTGAATCTATTGCAAATATACTAACGCAATGATATGATTGGAATTTGTTACCGGTGGACCTGCCTGTCTGGTCCAGATGGTGTACCGGTAAGAATTTTAGTGCCGGTATGGCGTACCAACAAATCATTTTGTCAAGGTCATTCTATGTTTCGACTTATCAAAACGTTTTTAGCTGATATTGTTGGGTATAATGTTATATTGTTGTATAAAAATATTGCGCTTCAGACTCTACTCCCAATCAGGTGGGACACATTGCACGTGAATCAGGCTGACACAGTTGGTGATCACCATGGCAACCGCCTGGGTGGTTGATCAGTACTAATTTTGTAATTTCCCCGAAATGGAGCCAAAGGTCGCCTGGAGGAGTCATCTGCTTTAACCATTCGCACTACGAAATAGTAGTGTGTTGTCAGTCAGTCAGTAGACACTAAAGGGACGCTTAACGTTGCAGTTTGTACTATCGTGACGTCAGTAAAACATGCGCATGCCATAAATCACGAGAATAATTATGCACTCTGTAGGCTACAACACAGCATGACATATGAACTTGAAAAGCAAGAAATAAAAATATTTGTTAAACTTAATTTTGGTTTTATTTATTGTTCTAGTTGCACTTTGTATATATGGTAATGCTACTGAGACTACATACCGTCATTCCAAATTTTGAACTACTAACCAGAGGGAAAGCAACCAATCAGCAGCACTCTATCACCCACCATTCACGTTATGTGATTAACTATCACTCTCATAACGCACCCACAGCTTATTAAAGTGTGGGAAATATTTAGTGATATAGGACGGATTCGATCCCGGCTCACAATGTGCCACCACAGAGCCTACCCATTCGTCGAAGTTGTTTAGCAGCGGATTATCAGTGCTTGCTCACTAATAAACACATTTTTACCAGAATGTTTTCTATGTATATTTATGTATGTAACTAATCCATATATCTTATAGTACATCGAGCTTGTATACATGCGACAAATAAAAACTAAAGAAATGTGTTCTCGTGTAAGTTTGTAATAAACTAAAGTTATTATACGAACGTTTATGCTACAAGCAGTTCTAATTCAGTAATAGGCCTAACGTTTCTAAACCACAGCGGCATCAAACAGTAAACGTTCCTCAGTGTATATATATATATATAAAAGAGACGCGGAAGATGACGACTCGAGCCCGGAGAGAAAGCCGTGAAGAGAGATCGCAGTGTAGTATGACTTAAACTAACTTTACAAATATTAAACCCATCGAATCTGACTGTGGGAGCTTGTCTATTCTCTTGACTGTAATGGCAAAACTTTAAAGGTGGGTCCATCGTCCCTTGATTTTGACTTTGCCTACCCCCCCCCCCCTGGAAAAATATCTGCGGAAGTCCATGGATGCGACATGTATTCTCGCACAACGTTAGTAACGATTAACTCCAGAAAACACTATCCCCAATCATTATACTGCAGTCATGGGGTGAAACCCAGGACAGTTATGGCACTTTTAGGAACAAGGTTCATCTGTAAAGAGCATACTTAAGAAATTCAGTCACAGCACGATTTCTAACTGACTTTACAATACCCGAACAAAAGTAAATATGAAAAACAAGAAATAAAGTACTTACACAATCTTCTTTTTTCTTGACCTCGATTGCGAGGACAGTTAAGCCTGATTTTTTAAAGTGATTATACTAAAGCAGTAAACAATTTTCATTTAATTAAATAATACACCAAAGAATATATACTAATAAGATGCAAAAAGTAGACAAATTCACTTACCTCTCAAAATTTTCCTGGCTTTCTAACATTGCGACAAGAGCCGTTACAAATTCTTCCAAGTTGGTCGTTAACTTTCCCACGGGAATGAATCTTGTACGGTGAGTGAAATTAACAATATTATGTTCAGAATACAATGTTATACAATACGTCATTTGATAGACTAAAATCTTGACTTTCTATTGTTTATAGGTAATATAACGTACGAGAGAACTATCAACGAATTGTGCAAGAGAGGATGTGACAAGTGGGTGTGGCAGGAGGTGTCTGATTTTCTATTGAATAGCTCTGTAACCAAACAAAATCGAAGTTTATAAAAATTATGGTCTGTTTCAGCAATAACGGTTTTATAGAGTGTATTTTACGTTTAATTTCGTACATTTTCAAGGGGTGATGAATAAAATAGGGATGATGACATGCTAAGACAAATTGTGTTACATATGTTACACTAGTGGAATTTCAGGATTTGTTTATATATTTCCTTTTAGAATTAAGAACTTAAAACTTGTATAATATTAAAATATGGATTATTAGCTAAGATTTTATGCTATTCTAATTGGCATAACATAAGCAAAAAGTAGTTTAATAAAATTTTTAATGTAAGACACTAAAACTTCGTGTCATGCGCAGTAAAGTGTAACCGGGCCGAAAGGGTTAATCACTCACACCACAGAGTATGTTGTGAGTCAATCAGTCAGTAGACAATAAAATGATGTCACGTAAGCGACGCTTAACATTGCAATTTGCACTGTCGTGTGGCATGTCCATGAAAAGGACGTCAGAAAGCTCTTATCTGAAACCTTAAACTATAACTTAAAATATGACAAGTAGTCCCGAACAGCACAAAACTGTGATAACAAATACTTTTCTATATTCGGCCTCCTTCCTTGAAGTAGTTACTAGCTACATACATTTCTCTTTTCTTAATCAAGGACGATTCGATTTCCCTCTGTGAATACAACAGATAGTCCAAGAAAACACACACTTGGATAACGATAAAACCTAAACTTGTCCTGGGCGCGGCGAAATCAACCTTCAACTGAAGGCATGGATATAAACAACTACGTGTTCTGGAGGAAAATAAGGAAAGTAAAAATATGTCCATGATAATCACGAAGTCACGCCCCCAGTGGTAATTCTGAAGACTTATAACAATAAAAAAACGACACAAAAGACAAATAAATCACGAAGTAATGAAAAATAAACCAATACAGCTTGTTTGAGTTAAAGCGATAAACAGTGTTCAGTAGGAGAACAATTAAGAATACCGCAAATTAAGTTTCCGCGTGTTTGCTGTCGTCACACGAAAACCAGTTTTGTAATAGGGATATAGAAGATTGTTACAGAAACCACTAAATGTTCATTGAGCGACAACAGATACTTTCGATATTCTTATGGTTTTTGATAGATAAAGAATCCATCATGATTATGTTTTCCCCCATCTTCGTAACATTGCTGCTAGTTGGTAAGTTGATATTTCAATGTTCTAATGGGAGTGTGAGAATTGATTAATTTATTAGGCCACTCCTAATTTCTAGGAACGAAAATGAGGCCATTGTTTTCATTGTTCATATCCTACACTTCCTCGATGTCTGCATGTAAATGTCAAATTCGTTTATCAAGTTCTCATAAAATAATATTATTCGCATAAAATGCTATAACTCATATATGCTCCTGAGACATGTGTACAATATAAAGATATCTGAGATAGCACGCTTTCACTGGCTACCACGTGAAATTACTGCTCTGAAAATATATCTTAACTTACGAGTAAGCAGTAAGTTTAAGGACTTATAAAACGCTAAAATACTAGGTTCGTTTTCCCGCGGTGAACGTAGCGCAAATAATAGCCTATTGTGTAGTTTGGGGCTAAGAACAACGATTTGTTGTGTAAGGCATTTAATTTTTAAACACTTGTATAGTTTTGTGAGATGTTAGATATATTAGGTTTGGATTCACGATGGGGGAAAGTGAAGTCTGATAATAAAGATCAAGACGGTTGATAAAACACAAAGCATTTTATTTACAGAACGTTTCGGAGTGCACTTATTCCATGTCCAGCGAAATCTGAAAATAATGTTAC
>NW_013667202.1:117996-141193 GCF_000517525.1 Limulus polyphemus
AGATCACCCATCTCATCTTGATGTTGTCTAATTAAAGTTTTATAATTTTCAATCAGTCCTTCTTGTAAGATTCTTGCTAACTGTAAGATAGCTGTTCCTTGATATCTCATGTGATGTAATGTCACATCTTCCAAACTTTCTACATCAAAACTAGCGCGAGTATTCACGTCAAACGGGTTCTCGAATGTTAATAACTCGGTTTGTAAATTTACTAATAACTGAACATACTGTGGAAATGGTATGTCTTATCCATTTATCTCCAGATAATATAAAATTACCTTCTTCAACAAAAACCACACCGATCTTATTTTCTACTGGAACAATACTTACATTTTTGTGCAGTCCTGCTCATTACCATCAGTAGCATAAGAATCCTGGTAAACCTATAGATACATCTACTAATAACACATAATTATAATACTTAATACAACATACATACATTAATTATACATATATATATCTTATCCTACTTAGCTTATTTACAACTTCGTAAGTAGCCTATCATGTTATTGTAAGCATCAACTACACTGACTTCATGAGATACAGTATTAACTGTATTTACGTCACTCTTAGGTTTGTGTACAACTACTTGAGGATCGAATCTTACTTGTTTCCTCCTGGTTGTAGGAGTCACATCTAGTTAAGTTGATATAGGACCGCGTGATCGAAGGTTATAGTCATGGGTCGCTATATCAGCTTGTGTTGTCACTGGGATACTAGGGTTATTATCCTCAGTTATTGGGGCATTATTTTCATTATTGCCACGTCTAACTGAGGTATCTTCTGTTGTTATAATTTCATCACCTAGTGCAACACTTTAATCTTCCTCTGACTCTGGTGTTTCTCTTTCTGGAATATCTTCTTCATCATCAAAAGATGAATCAAACCCACCTGAGTTATTAGGTTCGTTGAGTACACTCTTATCTTGTTCCTGTTCCTTAGTTTCGTCTGCTACACACTCATATTGATAAGGTCTATAATCTTTTACTTTCTTTAACCTAATAACATATACCAGTTGTATACCTTTTCCATAAATCTCTTGGATCTCAAAATTAACTGGACTTGTTTGTTTAAGGACTCTAAAAGAACCTTTCCATAACTTTGCTAACTTTTTAGTGTTCCTTTCTTTCGTCCCCTAACTTTATATCACTAACTTGTGCCTTCTAATTTACTTGTTTCTCTCCACTTTCAGCAGCTTTAGTTAAATGTTCGTTAGCTAACTCAAATGCTAACTGCATTCTCTGTAGTATTTCTGCCTTATAGTCGTAATTTACTGTATAATTAACTTTTCTATGAGCTACTATCTCCTGCATAGGTAACACAACATCTCAATCATGTGATAGAAATAATGGACTTTCCCGAGTAGACTCATTCTCAGCACTTCTATATCCTAAAAATAACAAGGGAATCTGCTCATCCCTTGTCAAACTATTGAGAGATCATGTCTAACAAAGTTCTATCAAACCTTTCTACTAAACCACTAGCAGCTGGGTGATAAACTGTTGTCTCAATTTTTCTTACACTTAGTAACTCACAAACTTCCTTCATTAACTTATATATAAGGTTATTACCTCTATCTGTTTGTAAATGTTGTGGTATACCATGTCTAGCTACTGTGTTATTCACAGAAGCCTTGGCTGCTGTTTCTGCTTTCTGATCAGATAAACATATAACCTCAGGAAACCTAGTTAAGTAGTCGGCAACTACTAACACACATTTGATTCCTGCGTAAGACGTAGGCAATGGGCCTAATATGTCCATAACCACTAACTGGAAAGGTGTCGTTTGATTCAGCGTTCTTTGTAAGGGAACGTTCTTAACGTGTGGCCTTGTTTTTAGTTTTTGACATTCTATGCACGAATCACAATAATTCTTAATATCTTTCTTCATGTCTAGCCAAAAGAATCGCTTACTTATTCTGCTGTACGTTTTAGCAAAAATTAGGTGTGCTGCAAAGGGCATATCATGATATGTTTTCATAACTCTAGTTTTTAAGTTATGTTGTACAACTATTTGTAATGACCTGTTATCCTTAACCCTTTTACACAAGATATTTGAATCTAACATGAATTCTGTATCTTCTCCTATTAATACTTTGTTTTCTAAGGCATTTAATACTGGGTCTTTTTTTTGCTCACTAATCACATGATCTGAATCCCAAATTACTTCTAACTCATCTTCATTTTCAGCTTTTACTTCTCTTACTTTGTTAATTGTCTGATTTTCTTCAGTTTCTGCATTTTTTACTCTAATTCTACTCAGAGCATCAACATTAGAATGTTTCTTACCTGGTATATGTATTATTTCGAAATCATAATCCTGTAGTAATAATGACCATCTCGTTAACCTAGAGGAGGGTTCTTTTAATGTCATTAACCATCTTAATGGTGCATGATCTGTGATAATAGTGAACTTCCTACCATATGGATAACAACGGAAAGTTTTAATTCCATGCGCTACAACTAAACATTCCTGTTTTATGACTGAGTAATTTATTTCAACTTTTCTTAACTGTCTACTCTGATAAGCTATAGGGTGTTCTTTTCCATTTTCGTCTAACTGAGATAACACTGCACCTATAGCGAAACCTAAAGCATCTGTGCTTAAGATAAACTCTTTACTCAAACCTGGATAGCTCAAACTTGGTGCTTTTAATAAAGCTTTTCTTAGTTTCTCGAATGCTTCCTGTCTTTTATCTGTCCACTGAAAATATATTTCTTTCTTAGTTAATTCAGTTAAAGGTTTTGCCAGCAGTGTGAAATGTGGTATAAACCTTCTATAAAATCCTACAAATCCTAAAAAATGCACGAACATCTTTTACTGTTTTAGGCACTGGATAATTCTTGCAAACGTCTAAGTGTTTTGGGTTTTACACCACCTGCATTCACCAGAAAACTCAGATATTCTACTTCTTTTTTTCAGAAACTAACATTTACTTGGTTTAAGCTTTAAATTTGCTTTCCGTAACCTATCAACTACATTACATGCCTTAATCTCTCTATGTGTTTTTCAAAACTTGCAGCGAACATCATATAAATACCAGAAACATTCTGAATCTTGCAAACCTGATAATACAACATCCATTAATCTCTGGAATGTTGAAGGGGGTGTTGCATAAACCATGGCAATCTATTAAACTGATATTTACCTGAAGGTAATACAAAAGCAGTTTTAGCTTTATATTCTTCTTCTATCTACACCTGCCAATATCGAACTTTGTAAGTCCATAGATGAAAAGTACTTACTCTTACCTAGCTTACCTAAGGTTTCTTGGATATTAGCTGATGGGTAGATGTCTTTGACTGTTACTCCGGTCGCTTTCCGAAAATCCACACAGAACCTTAATTTTTTTTGTCCTTCTTAGGAACTAATACAACTGGAGAAACATATGAACTACTACTATCCTCTATTACTCTTTGTTCAAGCATCTCTTTTACAATTCCTTTAATTCTACCCTGTGTTTTTCTGGCAATCCATAGGCTTACTGTTACTCAACACTATCTTGTGTTTAGCTTTATTTGTACAACCATTGGGGTCATATTCTCCTAGAAATATGTCTCTATACTCTTCTAACAATGTTATCAAACCCTGTTTATGTCTCTTGCCTATAGTTCCTTTGATGAAATCCCAGTCTATCCTACTTTGTTGTACCTGTTTCTTAACGTTATTAACATTACACTGTCCTACCGCAGCTAATTGTTCTATACTACTAGCCTTAACCTACTACTATGTTCTTAGGTAGTATTACTTTTTCTTCATTCACATTTAACACTTTTATAGGCACCATGTCTCTCTTGGATACTTTAATAATACAAGCAGTTATATAAACTCCTGTTTCTTCTATATCAATTGGTTCAATGGGCACTTCTTCGTTATACTTAAAGTCATATACTTTAACTTCAAAAATAATTTGACTTCTTGCAGGTACTTCAGTTATTTTAATTAATCTTACAGGGATTCTTTCTTTCAAACACACCTGTTGGGATGCTCTGTTGCTTATGTTAGGCATAAGTGTAGAATCATCTGAGAGGGTTCCAATTACTAGTTCCCTGTTTTAGGGTCTTATTTGCTAACTTATTTATGCCTTATCTTACTATCACTCACCTTATTCTTACAATTACCATTATCACTTCTGCTGTTTCTGTGTACTCTTATTCTCTGGCTTTCGTGTATCGCTACACTCTAGGAAATCAGTGCTTTTGTATTTTGACTGTTGATCCTTAGCCTTGCTAATGTTAGCGTTAGGCGTTTGACTATTAGCTTTAGCTAGCGGGAAGGTATCATATGTCTCAACTATTGCACATAAATCTGAGGATTCGAGTCCTTCAAAATTTAAGATCTCCGTTTCTGTGCATAGCTTACCCGAAATAAGAGATATTTCAATGTCATAAACCCTTAAGAACTCTTGCCCTATGATACCATCTGTTTCTAAGTCTATCTGCTTACAGATGTAAAATTAGTGTTCTATCTCTAACTTTCCTACTTTCACGAGTACACTATATTTACCTAGTGTTTTAATGGGATGTCATGTTGTAGAAGCCAAAATACTTCTGAAAACTTCTTTCCAAGCATTATTTGATAACGTCGGATTTTATCTACTAGTTCTGCACTTAGTTGAGACGATCGAGCGCCTGTGTCAACCAATAACTGACATACTATACCTTCTATTTCTACTATAACTATTGGCGACACTTCATTAACACTATGGACACTCAATCTTTTATCTCAAACTGTCGGTACGACCTCTACTTTCACTCTTTAATCCCGGTGGTGATTACGTTTTTTGATCCTGCAGCGAATGTAGAGCTACCGTTATTTTTTGGGAACTTTCCTCTGTAAGCTCCAGCCTTTAGGGCTTTTTTGTTTTCTGCCTTCTGTTGACGTCGGCAATCACGGGCTATGTGACCCTTAATACCACAATTAAAGCATGCTATCTGCTCATTTCTGTTTTTCTGTTTCTGAAAACAGTTCTTTGCTATGTGACCAACTTTGCCGCAGTTAAAACACTGGGAGCCATCGAGCCTACATTGCTTGTTTTGCCAATATACTTTGCTAGATCTATTTACTACCTTTACAGCAAAATGCTTAAGGCTATATTTCTTTTTCTCTCGTAGCTCCTCTAAAGTAGCTACTTCAATCAGATCAAGCAAAGTTGCTTGGAGTGTATTTGCTTCACATACCTGACATCTAGCTGCATTACTGTATAAACCTCGCTCATACTCAAATTTTAAAGTATCTTGTATCATTAACTCGTTCGGGTGTGTATAAGCCCTACGCAATTTATTTCCTAACTCCTGCAACTTATGTCCAAAAACTCGGAAAGATTCGTCTCGTTGCTGAGTTAAGTTGCGCATCTCTGTTAAAATTACATTTGGTGTTTCTCGCTTCCTATACTCCTCCAATAACCTACGTGCTAGATACTGAAAATCTGTGGTTTCACGTAGTTCGCTATAAGTCCTAGTATAGCGTTTTGCTTCTCCTGCTGTTCTTAATCTTAAAATGTCTGCTTTCTGGGCACCAGTCCAGCCCGATATTCTGGTGGCTTCATTTAAGGCGTCAATAAAGCCCTCGACTTCCTCGTCGAGTCTACCGTGATATAACGGTATGGCGCTCGTTAAATGCGTAGCGTCGCGTGGACATACTTGTGCCGCAGCTTCATAGCTAGCGTCATCCCTTCTATCGACTCTAGGGTGTGCACCACCCTCTTCAGTAGCCATATTCACTTACTTACTACTTATAGTACTTTCAGCTGACTTTCTTACTTTTACTCCTTTCTTTACTCCAACCAACCTGTCGTTAGTCGCTCCAAAAATCCTGTCGATTGTGCCAGTTGTAATGGGCAGTGCTCTTAGGGCAAGTCGTTGGAGCTTCGACTGTACTGCCGATTACATCAAATTAATTTAATTGAGGATTGCAATGGCGAGTGGAGCTCACAAGTCGCTAACTGGAGGTAATTTACGGTTAGATTAAAGAAACTGATTCTGAGATTGACATTGAACGAAATACGTCAAAATTTATTAAGTCGTTACACACAGTATACACACCTTTAATATCAACAGTTAAGCATTTTCTAAACTGTTAGTTTCTTAACAGTTCTAACTTTCACTTTCCAGTTAAACAATACAGTTCACGTATATAATATTTCTCCCTGTTATGACCATTAACTTCCTACATTAATTGAATAAGAGAGATAGCAATCCTATACTTACAACAAGGTCGGACTGGTGTATCTCTAGAGGTTAGACATCTTCATATTCATAATTGTTTGGATACTTCTTGCTTGGAACTATTACCAGCTCTTTGGAGAATCTCAATTCTTCCTGGATAACTGATTTTTAGCTCCAGACACGAGTTTTTAAACTATATTTTCTCTGTATACTTTCGATTTCCCAAACAGTATTCCTGACTACCCGCAAGTAGTCCTGACACTTTATTGGCTAATTTCTGCAACTCATCGGGCATTTCCAGAACAAGGACCAAAACTCTCAAGTAATTGGTTACTGTGATGGTGAGAACTCCGGTTGCCTTCTCACCTTATACTACTACACCAGGCTGTAGTAACGAATCTTATATCAAAGTGCCGATTTTAGATGTTATCATAACATTTTTAATAGCCTTTACTGTACTACTAGATCGGCGTCAATAACTTATCACTGTCAACTCGTGACTAACGTTTTTCTCAGCGTCCTCACTGTAGCTTCATTTTTTATAACTTTTAACTCGTGATTCTCAATACCAACTGACCAGTTAAATGTACTTCACCGAGTTTATGACCCAATTTCGTAATACAGGCGTCCTTTGCTTACGTCATTTATCCATGTGTGTGCACCACACTCAAAAACTTAAATTTAGTTTCTTTCTTAAACGTAATAGACTGAAGCAATTGGATAGTGTTTTCTGGCCAATACATCTTTGGCTGTGGTTCGTATTTCGTAAACAGTTGTTGGAAAAATATGTGGCGAATGCAGCATTACAGTTAAAAGAAGATGCTACACTACATTGAAAATTTATAGCTGTTAGGCCCAACAAGGACGATTGTCGTAATCATAGTGCTTTATAAAACTGATTTTGAATAATACTATCGTAGTAAAATATTGCTTATTATATTGTGGGATGGACATGATAAAAACAACATTCAGGAGCTCCTTGGATGTAATTCTACTTTTAAGAAACCCAATCCTTAACACAAGAACGCTCACAACAACTTTGTACAACCAAGATCAACTTTCAATTCCAGAACAACATAAACAAGATCAAACTTCTTCTGTGATTGTCTCCATTTGGAATAATAATAATAAATACACGTGAAGCGCCACTGATCAGATCCCATCACACTGTTACAGTTACGATTCATGGTTGGAACTTTCAGCATTACTGGAGTCACGATTTCCCGTATTCACCTTTTTAAGATCAGTTCACTTACGATGTGACACATTTTGTACCGTTCTTTGAACACTGCAGTTGGAGATACTTGAACACCAGGTAGTGTTGAAGGAATCAGTCACAAGTCTGGCTCTGTTGCATTTAATAATCATCTCCATTCGTCCTGCCACCAGCGATTCTTCCATAGTTATTTATTGATTCTCCATTCGTCCTTACTCAGTCCTGCCACCAGCGATTCTTCTATAGTTATTTATTTATTCTCCATTTGTCCTCACTCTGTCCTGCCACCAGCGATTCTTCCATAGTTATTTATTTATTCTCCATTCGTCCTCACTCTGTCCTGCCACCAGCGATTCTTCCATAGTTATTTATTTATTCTCCATCCGTCCTCACTCTGTCCTGCCACCAGCGATTCTTCCATAGTTATTTATTGATTCTTCATTCGTCCTCACTCAGTCCTGCCACCAGCGATTCTTCCATAGTTATTTATTGATTCTCCATTCGTCCTCACTCAGTCCTGCCACCAGCGATTCTTCCATAGTTATTTATTGATTCTCCATTCGTCCTCACTCTGTCCTGCCACCAGCGATTCTTCTATAGTTATTTATTTATTCTCCATTCGTCCTCACTCTGATATCCAAAAAGTGGATATCACAAGCAATAACATCTCAACATAAATAATGTTTCATGATTATTAATTAATTCAGATTCTTGGGTGATTTTGGCCAATCAAAAAACTCATTTGTTTTCCTAGGTAGTAATTATATACTAATAGAAGGCCAAGTTGAAGGAATTAAATTGAAAAAATAAATAAATTAAAATTCACTCTTCTCGTTTCAAGGTCCATACCAGACTCATTGCCAAAATTGCCATATGCGAGAGCTTGATATATGTGTGGCAACTCTGGTGTTCAGCCGAGAATATGGAGTTCCGGAAACTGAGAGAGAACTTGATATTCAATGTTCGTAAGTATGGGGGAAAATATTTATCAAACCCACAAAACATCTCGTGAGCTAACCTGTATATTAGTGGATATAAGTTGATATTTAGTGACTGAAAATAAATATATACTCCGAGGTATAAACCGAGGTAAAATCTAATAATAAATATAGCCGTATGTATAAGTTATTTAGCTTAAAACAGGAAACTTAAATAATGCATTTTTTGTCAAAGCAAAAAAAAAATCTCTTTGCTCTAAAAAATTGAAATTAGCAGATCGTTTAGAAAAAGAAAAAAAAATTATTTAGCAGAACTTTTCAGTTCAAGCCAACAGGTGTTCATCTTATTGGTTCTGGTGTCAGGGAAGTAATTCCTCCGATCGAGCTACTCTCCGTTTCGGTAATTTTTATTTTGTATGTTACAAACTGTTGTTTGTCATCCTAAAAAGAACTTGAGGCTCAGTTACTATGAAAAGCATAGTTGTAAGACTAAGATACAGTAGTCCCGTCATTCTAAGTAAGCAAAATGTGTTTATTCAAAGTCATCCCTCAAAACGTAAGAAAGAACAGTGGAAGGATACAAAAAAAGTTTTATATCACATCAAAGTTATGTAAAGATCACGTAAAAAGCAGTTTTATACCGCATTAAAGCTCTTTAGCACCAAAAAAAAAGTTTTATACTACTTCAAGACACTTTAAATATAATATCAAAGAACAGGTTTGTACTACATCAAGGTTCTTTAAATATAACACCTAAAACACGTTTATACTAAATCAAGGCTCTTTAAATATAACACCTAAAACACGTTTATACTACATCAAGGTTCTTTAAATATAACACCTAAAACACGTTCATACTACATCAAGGTTCTTTAAATATAACACCTAAAACACGTTCATACTACATCAAGGTTCTTTAAATATAACACTTAAAACACGTTCATACTACATCAAGGTTCTTTAAATATAACACTTAAAACACGTTCATACTACATCAAGGTTCTTTAAATATAACACTTAAAACACGTTCATACTACATCAAGGTTCTTTAAATATAACACCTAAAACACGTTCATACTACATCAAGGTTCTTTAAATATAATACCTAAAACACGTTCATACTACATCAAGGTTCTTTAAATATAACACCTAAAACACGTTCATACTACATCAAGGTTCTTTAAATATCATGCAGAAACTTACAAGAGATAAGCAATTTCAATTTATAGAAATACTCGTGTTTCTTATCAACTTATATAAATAACTTGACTCAGACCAATTAAATGATCCAAGAGAATCAGAACAACATTCAGACAAATATCTTATCAAATACGTATGAAAAACTGTTACGATTTAAATGAACTGGAAATAGGAAAGTAGTGGGAACGCATTGTTAGTTTTCTAATAATTATTAATCAAAGGCCTTTAATATCGGATAAGTACGACTTAGTATTTTTGTCTTACCTAATGTGTATAATTTTACTTTCTAATGTAAATTACTATTGCGAGTGTATAAAGCAAATTGTTTATTAAGTACTATCCTTAAGCTTAAACATCTGCATACACCGTTAGTATAGTATTATAATATTTTAAACTATCGGCATCAACTTATCATTAAGGATAAAACAAAAATACAACTTCACCATTGAAAACAACATCATTGAAACGTTTTCTCACTATCTTGGTAACAACAAGTGTTGTTATGCTGAAAACAACACTAAAGCAAACAGACGAAGCTTCCTCACATTAAATTGAAAAGAGCACGAACGACAAATGATTTCTGACGGAACAATGAAAATAATCACAAAAATTACAATGTGATTCGTGTCGTTACCTTGATAACGACAACACTGGAACAAAGATAAAATGTTTTACTGTTACCTTGGAAACAACCAATGCATGAAAATGTAGCTTTATGTCTTTATCTTGAAAACAACAGCACTAACAGTAAGATAAAACAAAATAACGTTACACTGAAAATATCACTAAGATTAAACTCTCGGATGTCACCTTGAATACAACAACGAGATAATTAAATGAGATTGATGTTATGTTCCTTGCAAACAACGCAAAAACCAAAACAAAGCTTTTTGTCGTGACGTGGATAGTTACCACAATAATAAAATGCCTATTGTTATTTTGTCAAGAACCAGTAACGCCAAATGCGGTTTTCTGCCGTTACCTTGAAAACTAATACACAAACAGCGAGGTTGATACTTCTGTTGTTACTTTGGAAACAACATAAATACGGATAAAAGGATTTCTGTCGTTACTTGAAAATAGACTTAAACCAAACTATTTCGCTCCGTTGTAACTTTGAAAAAAAGAAGAAAAAACAATACTAAAACAAACTTTTTGACGTTCACTGAAAAACTACTACATAAACAACAAAACATCTGCATTATCTTGAAAACTTTATCGTGAGATTAACATAAAAAGTAAGATGAATTTTTTACGTTATCTTGAAAACTAATCTATAATAATAAAAGGAAGTGTCTGTGGGTCTGCGCGTGTGTGTGACCGCCATAACTCCAAGAGGAAAGAACCTAAGAACTAGAAATTTTGCACACACACTAATGGATCCTGAGGGTGTGCACCTGGGTATTATTACATATCCACGTGCGTGCGCATCTTTTTATATAGCAAGGTAAGGAAAAAACCACATAGGAAAGAATATGTGACCGACATATCTCCAGGAGGAAAGAACCTAGAAACCTGAAATTCTGCACCCATTCTAAGTAGACCCTGAGGGTATGCACCTAAGTATTATTATTTATCCATGCGCGTGCGCATCTTTTTAATGAAGGAAGCTAGCGAAAATGCACATAGAAAAGAAATGGTTCCTTATATAACAACTTCTAATATACAGAAAAGCCAGTGCGTTTTGGTAACAATGCGTTCCAACAATGACTTTTATGTCATGTTGCTTAGCAACAAAGGTATAACATAATATTGTTGTTAGTCTATGTACTGAAACTACAAAATGAAATGTATCATCTACAAAATTGAAAAAAAAAATGTTGATTTCCTAATTCAGAGTTTCCGTTGATTAAAGAGGTTTGTTAATTTTATTTAAGTTTAAAATTGGATCGATAATTTTTCTTTGATGATAAATTATACGCACTTGGCTCAAGGCTAGGTTATCCCACCCTATGTCTTTACTTTAGGATTATATATTAATTCCTTTAGTTCATACCAACATTCACTACACTTACAAAGTTTCACGGCAATCCCCTTCACGTCCCCTTGCATCCCCGTCACCAAAATCGTAATGGGCAGACATTAATCGAACGGTAAAAATTGTAATAGATTCCGGTAAAATGTGATCGAAAGTTGTGATATCAAATATAAATGTGAAATATTTGACGCAGTGATAACGTTCATTGATAATAAATGCTTCTTAACTTACTATACATTCCTTACGACTTTTTATGTTTCTGGGAAATACAAATGTTTAAAATATTTTGACTGTTCTTCTATGCCGAGTACTTTCGCTAGCATAAAATAAAGCAAACTGAAGTCACATTGAAAGCAACCCAATGTAAGACACAGAGTTTTAGATTTACGTTCAAAAAATATATAAAAAGCTCAAAATGTTTATCTTCTTTTCAAGGAAGCTTTCTGTCATTACCTTGAAAAACACCTAAAAAACGAAAATAAAGCTTTCTGATGTTACCTTGAAAAGAATATGAAACCTAGATGAAGATTTCTGTCGTTACTGTTAAAAAACATAAAACCTAGATGATAGTTTCTGAAGATATTTTGAAAAGAACATAAAACCAAAGATGCAACTTTCTTACGTTATCTTTAAAAGAACATAAAAACCTAGGTGATACATTCTGAATATATTTTGAAAAGAACATAAAACCAAAGATGCAACTTTCTTACGTTATCTTTAAAAGAACATAAAAACCTAGGTGATACATTCTGAATATATTTTGAAAAGAACATAAAAACAAAGATGCAACTTTCTGACGTTACCTTGAAAATAAAATAAAACCTAGACGATACTTTCTGAAGGTATCTTGAAAAGAACATAAAAACTTTGATGCAACTTTCTGACGTTACCTTGAAAATAAAATAAAAGCCTAGACGATACTTTCTGAAGGTATCTTGAAAAGAACATAAAAACTTAGATGAAATTTTCTGACGTTAACTTGAAAATAACATAAAAACCTAGATGACACTTTCTGAATACATCTTAAAAAGAACATAAAACCTAGATGAAATTTTCTGACGTTACCTTGAAAAGAGTAAGGTACCTTCAAAAGAATACCCACGTGAACATGAAGATATGGTATGAATGATACCTTATTAGTATTCATTGATATTTTGTACTTCGTTATTTCTTTATGTAATGTTCCCAGGTTGGACAATGGTAGGTTTACGAATTTACAACGCTAAAATACAATGTTCCATTCCCCGCGGTAGACATAGCAGATAGTCTAATGTGGCTTTGTTATAAAACAAAGTTTAAGTAATATTTTAATCAATTGGAAAGTTTATGCATGACATTTTAACATAATTCAATATCAAGAAGGTAAACATGATGTTTGTTTAATTTCTATTAAATAATTTTTATCTTGCTTATATTTTAAATTTTTATTTCGATTAAGGAAACGGTCGTTCGGACTTGCATTAAAACGATCACTCAATGTCAAGCCTATTATGAAAACATGTCAGTTAAAACTTGAGCTATATGTGCTAAAGGGTTAACTTTGTTGGATGTAATTTAACACATTTTAATATTTCTATTAGATTTATCCTTGAAGCTCAGAATTGCCTTCTGAATTACACGAAATCCTGCATGATGTCCACGCAAAGTGAATTACTCGATTTAGTAGGAGAAGGATCCAATTCATTAATTAGTCAATATTGTTCAAGCGATACCCAGATCAGAGAAAGTAAGTTTGTCGTATCTAGATGACAAAGGTCAGGGGTACGTTTTTTATATGTCTTTTCTGACAAAGATGTCTATATGAAATTGTTTGTTTTGAATTTCGCGCAAAGCTACACGAAGGCTATCTGCACTAGCCGTCCCTAATTTAGCAGTGTAAGACTAGAGGGAAGGCAGCTAGTCATCACTACCCACCGCCAACTCTTGGGCTACTCTTTTACCAACGAATAGTGAGATTGACCGTCACATTATAACGCCCCCACGGCTGAAAGGGCGAGCATGTTTGGTGGGACGGGGATGCGTTCTAACCACCTGGCCATGCCGGGCCCTATATGAAATAAATGAGGACACTGGAAGGAGAGGCTGGTTGTTATATATATATATGTGTGTAACGGAGATCAGGAGAAGTAAGTTTTAGACATCTATTTGACGGAGTAATAAGCTTATGAATTTATTTGATGGAAATCAGGGCTGTTAACTTATATATATATATATATATATATATATACGTAAATGACAAAGATCAAGAAAAGTAACTTTTACGTATCCATCTGATTAATATCAAAGGAACTAAATGTTATATTGCTATATATATTGAATATCGGATTATTTATCTGGCTTGGTTATTGTATAGCGCAAAATGAACCAATAACTTGCGCAAATCCGCTAAAGGGATTGAAATCCGAATTTTAGAGTTAGAAATTTACTACTAGCCACCGGTGATATTTGGAACTCGTAAATAGTAAAAGTTTATGTACCAATGTAACTGGTGAATAAGTGAACCGATTTTTACCAAGTCCGACACGTACCCATAGACTCCTCACTCTTGGAGTAACATAAGATGGAGGTCGACGTTCGGATTTGACCACTCTATGTCATCCAGGGACTTTATTTGTCTCCGATGTGTTGTATCTCGAAATACTGAACCGATTTTCACCAACATTGGCAAGTATCCTGAAGACCCCCCCCCTCTCCCCACTGAAGGACTGACATAGGAGGTACGGAGTTTGGAACCGAACTCGTCACCCATGTCCACCAGAGTTCCTATGTCTATTACGTGCACTAACCGGATAAGTAATATCAAGATGAAATTTTCTGACATTACCTTGAAAAGAGCCCCCCCCCCAGTGGCACAGCCGACTTACAACGCTAGAATCCGGGTTTCGATACTCTGGGTGGGCAGAGCACAGATAGCCCATTGTGTAGCTTTGTGCTTAATTACAAACAAACAAACCTTGAAAAGAACATAAAATCTTAGATGAAACTTTCTGACTTTACCTTGAAAAAAAATATATTTGTGTATGTATGTGATGGATATCATAAGTAAGATTTAAATGCCAATCTGACGAAGATTAAGGGCTCTAATTTACATCTGTCTTTGACGAGAAAGTAGGTTTAAAGAATGGAGATCAAAAGAAGCACGTTTAGTATATCTTTCTGGAGGAGCTGAGAAGAAGAAAATATTTTATGTTTGTGTGACCTGGCATGACCTGATGGTTATTCGATTCGCAATCTGGGGGTTGTAGGATAGAAATCTGTCGTGGAGGAGCTCTAACATGACGGTCAATCCCACTATTCCTTGATAAAGAGTAACCCAAGAGTTGACGGTGGGTGATGTTGAATAGCTGTTTTCTCTTTAGTTTATCACTTCAAAATTAGGGGAGGTTAGCGCAAATAGCCCTCTAGTAGCTTTGAGCGAAATTTAGCAAGCAAGTAAATTATGTATGTATGTAAACAGAGTAAGAGAAGAAGGTTTTAAGTGCCTTGTCTAGCGAAGATCAGGAGAAGAATGTTTTATTTACATTTATCTAGCGGAGATCAGAAGATGAAAGTTTTAGATATTTAGCTGGCAAATATCAACAGTAATTAGTTTTCATACCTATCTGATGAGGATCAGAAGATGTAAGTTTTTTACATATATTTGACAGAGATCAGGAGATGTAATTTTTATGTATCCATTTGATGGAGATGAAAAGTAAGTTTTGTGTGAATGTCTTAGAGAGATCAAAATAATTAAACTTTATATACCTATACAACGGATATCAGATGAACTGGGTATATCTATCAGACATGATCAGGAGATGGTAGTTTGATATGTCTATATGAAAGAGTTCATCAGAAGCAAGCAAAGCTTAAGTCATTAATTAATATTAAGAAAAACTCAAGAAGAATTTAATTATTCGTTACAATGTTTTTGAAAACTTAAATACCAGCCCCCAGTGGTTTAACAGCAGATCTGAGAGCTTATGCCGCTAAAAACCAGGTTTTGATACTCTATCTGACAAATAAGTAAATTTACACGTTTATCTCACAAAGAAGTAAGTTTAAATATCCATCTGAAAGAGAGGTAATTTTAAATATATTTTTGACAAAGAAGCAAACATATATATCTGAATATAGGATACCAGAATTAGTTCGTTTATTGTCTTTCAGATTCCTATATATTTCAGAGATCAGGAGAAGTATGTTTTATTTATATAACCAAAGGAGAATCAATATTATGTATCTATAGGACAGATATTATAAAATGCTTGCGTTGTTGTATGATGTATATGGAAAATATGATAATATGTTAGCGTTGCTCTATGTTGCATCTAACAGATATCATAAGATGAAACCGTTTCTGTTTTATCTATGTATATGCATGGAGGTGGTGGCTGTAGCTTTTCAGGCTTTTAACGTGAGTAGTCATATTTGTATAAGTAATTTATTTGGACTACCACCACGTTTTTTTGTTTTAGTTTTTTAATGCACAAACTTCCGGCTCAGTTACCTAAGCTTTCTACAGGTGCGAGATGTTGAGTAAACAACAGGATCTATTGTTATAAAGAAACGGGCACGTTCTTATTTTTCATTGTTGCTAGGCAACTTGTGATTCGAATTGTTCCGTTAGATCTTGTTGTTTACTAAACGTCTTGCACCTGTAGAAGGCTTAGGTAATTGAGCCGGAAGTTTGTGCATTTAAAAACCAAACAAAAAACAAAAACGTGGTGATAGACCAAATAAATTACTTAATACAGAGGTGGCTGTATTTATGCGTTTCTTTATGTGTATCTAACAATCTTTGAATTTGCTAAGTAACCATTTTGTGTATGAATCTATTTCTCTCCCTCAATAAATTGAATACATTGTCATTTATGGTGGGTACACAAAGTTTTTATTATCCTAGAAGTGATATTCATATACTCATTTTAGATGTTCATAATTTTCACAAATACAACAGAAATACACATATATCAAGTTTCTTTGATATGTGCTCTTTCTATCAATATTTGAAGAGTTCTGAACTAACAATGCAATTAGAAAGAAAACACCAAATTCGTAAGAGTTGCTAATATAATCAAATTTCATATGTTACATAATTTTTCCAAAGCTGAAAGGTCCTCATTAGCTTGATCTTCCAGTTTTGCCTGATAACTTTTACTTTGTAACTTTATTATCTTTTTTAAATACCTGGAAGAGAGTTTATCATGTACAACCTTCACTAATCCAAAGTTGAATAATAACTTGAGACTAGCTCTTAGGACAGAGATGATTACTTTATACGAGATTACAGTTCTAATTCATTACTTAATGTCTACTGCTAAGATATTTCTTTTTTGTTTGTTCCAAGGGTACCTGAATAAATCCGCCTGTCTCAGTGAAGCTCTGGACCAGCTCACACCATGCTGGAAAGATTTAGAAGCTGGGTTGGACAAGTTCGGTGAAATAAGTTTTGACTTACGTCCCTCTACATTTTGTTGGTAAGTTTATTAAACACAGCAGACAATACTGGATTTAAACAAACACTGGATGTAAACAAAAGGCGGATGTAAATATAATTTAGTAGACATTTGATACAACAACATATTAAAAGATTATAAAAGTTTTGAAAAAGGTCTAACGTTAGGTCATAGAATAACATTATAAGTTTTTTATAGATAGTATTTAATACGGTAAAATTGAGCCCTAACCAAACGAAATAAAAAAACGTACGCAAGTTATAGTGTTAATTTATCTCTTTATTGAATAATAGACCGTACTTAATAAAGGCTTAACTAATTTTAGGCCTAAGACAAGTGGACTTTTAAATTTCGGTGTCTGCGATTAGAATTATTTTGTATTGTTCTAGAAATCCTGTACTTAAAGATGTAATGCTACAATAAAGATAATAATCTGACTACAAATGTTTTGCGGGTCTCTGCTAGTATTATATACTCACTCGTACGACAAATATAAATGTGAAGGTCGAGAGGTGTAATCCTTGTGCTACATTTGTACCTTGTAATACTAAAATATACATGTATTCACAATAACATTTCGTACACACTGGTAGAGTAGACTCCTATCCCAACATACTCATATTACAATAAAATACTGTTTTAACTACAAATACATTTCAATTTTCATAAGTTCAGAACGCAATATATTTCATATCACTGTTATGGCTTAAACACCTCTTCCAAGCTGTCGAGGCAGGATTATAATAAATTATACTTCTCATAAGACACCAGTATTAGGTCTATCATATTTTTTGTGCCGAATTCTTTATTCAGACTCTTCGGGTTCTCCAAGAAGAAGCATATTATACAATAGTATTTCATCCATAGCGGATATAGTGTGGTTGAAATACTATTCTTCTTCTTGGAAATCCCTAACGGAAGGAACAGATAATGCAGTTTTAAAAGATGCTATAAGTTTAATACCAAGGTCTCACGTTAAGTATAATTAATTATATTTCATATATTCAAGTTTGCCAAACTTTTACTGGTTATAAAATCATGCTCGCGATCTGATATATGCCTTGCTTGTTTCTGTCAACATTTTGAATTGTTATTGCTATGTTTTTTGTGACTATAGTTGTAAGGTATTTTAACTTCCGACTTACTGTTGAAAAAATAATATTGATAAAAGAGTTAGTATAAAGGATCGCATATAAAGTGTAATAAACTTAAAATAAGACCCAAAAATAATATACGTTATTTTATGATAGCACGTATCAACGGTTCTTCGAGTGTGTTCGAAAAACAATTGAAGACCAATGTGGAGTAAGTGGTGTGGAGTTTATTCTGGAGCTCCTGAGAATTGGATTTTCTCGGATTCCTGAAGTTATCTGTAGCGGATCCAAATACATTAGCAAACAATGTGTGGATTTACTGCCACCACCTGGTACAGAACCGAAAGGCAGTAGGTCCAAATCAGTATTGTCTCGTCTCTTATTTTATATTAAGAATACTTAAACTTCAGCACAAGAGAAACAAAAAGATGAAACTGAGCTAATATATAAAATAATCAACCAAGATGTCGCCGGCATTCTAATTTAACTTTCAAGTCATGTAATTCTATCTTTCTTTTTCTACGTAGCAATGTTAGATAAAGTAGTTCACGATATTTACGTAATGCGATATTATATGCTATAAGTTTGTGTAGTTTTTGTTGTTTTTTTATTGCCGAAGTATCATATATAAGGCTCTTTCTGTGTATGTGCCTCTTTGCCTCACTGAGACTTCGAACCGAGTAGCATATGTATCAAGCGTTGATAATAAAGAACTTTGATTTCCACATATGTTTACCTTGATATACCAGTTTTACCTTCAGGCCAATTAGCCATCGTAACCTCGGTAGTCCAAACCACTATACAAAGTAAAGGAAAATAATAATTTGGGTAAATTGTTTCAAAAACAACCAATCATCAATCATAACCTACAATTAAGTAATATAATTATCAGCAAAGCGTATAATATTTTTCTAAGACAAAGAAATATCTCGAAAAAGAGCTAGAAGATCGAAAAAGAGACCAACACTCAATATTCTAATACCAGGCTTAGATAAACATGAAAATATAGTAAAGTTACTAAAACAACCGTAAAAAGATAAAAACCCTATAAACCGAGCGCCTTCGAAAGGTGGTCTTTTCTTCTTCAGGAGTAAACTGCGAATCTGCGCTCGGGTTATAGGGTTTCTATCGTTTTATGTTAAGACTTCTTGAATCTACGTGTTTTTCTAACATAATGAATAAAACAACCATAGTTATACTTAACAACATCAACAAGAGGTCGTGTTGCTACCAATACACTGATTTATAGAATCAGGCATTAGAGAAACTTCATTTGAAAAACCACCTCCACCACCTTTTCGCAAGCTCTGAAAACGAAAACTCTTGTCAAAACTGGCATGTGGGTCCCCTTTTTCTGTACGTACCAGTGTTAATACACTTCACATCCAAATAATTATCAACAGTGCTGTACGAATTAATATTTATCATGATACAAGTATTCATGTCTTATTATTTTAAAATACGTTTTAATATTAACAGTGCATGGGGGCTTAACTTTAAACGTTTTGCTATGCCTATTTGCTGTTCACTGGTAAGCTTAAGGGTTTAAAACGCTAAAAATCGAGATTTGATAGCCGTGCGAGTCGAGCATTCTAACCACCAGGTCATGTCAGGTCGTGCACAATGAATATGATATTATATGTATATAATTTGTCTACAAAAGTGCATAAAACAGTAATAATGTTTCAAGAAGGAATATTATTAGGTGAATGAAATACAAAATAATTTCATGATATTCCAAAGCGCGCAGAATCAACAGAAAGAAAACTGTCAGAAAACAACCTTAATAACCCGAGCGCTTTCTGAAAATTAAATTATAGTCTTGGTTTAAGACCCACGTGAGGCCTGTTGTTCAACTTCTCGCTCTGTTATAAACTAATATCTCTGTGTTATCACGATCCGGGCAACATGAATAGCTTTCTCCAAATGACAATAAATATAATTTAGTTGTTTGTAATGACGAAATGGCACATTTTCAGAACAGAAGAATTACACTATTAGAGAGAGCAAACTGTGGAAAATGGACACATTATAAAGCATGTGAATATTGCTAGGGTTGTTCACCAAGTCCTGACTTAAATTATTGGATATTAAACACCGTTTGTGGTTCGCGACCCGTTGCCATAAATACGTGCTCCATACTCTGGGACAGTGGATGCGCGCTATAAGACCGACGGTCAAATTCCACTATTCGATTAGAGCAGCCCACGAGTTGGCGTTCGGTGGCCTTTCCTCTAGTTTGTCATTTCATAATTAGGAACAGCCAGTGCAGATAGCCCTCGAGTAGCTTTACTTGAACTTCTACCAAAAACAACATCTTTAAACTTTTGTAACGGAAATTATTTAATTAAACGATAGTTTTAAACGTAGATGCAGTAATTTAAATAAGTATTTTACGCATTATCATAAAAAAACAGCAACATATTTTAACCAAACTGGCAAGGAAAGGTCATCACTCAATAGTTTTCACTGCACACCCCTATTTTACTTGTTTAAACAACTTAATGTCATGAAAATCGTGCAGTCCAACCCACACAATTTATATTGTTAAAAATATAATTTTGTTTATAAACACTGTAATATTTTAAGAATAAACTTCCTTATGCTTTACAAGTACCTTCAAATAATGATGATTTTTTAAAAGATCGGTCAAGGACGTGTCTTGCACTGCTGACCAGAGAAGATAGTTTTACGGATGAAAACATAACTGATAATTTTCTCTGGCGAGGCTAACTTCTCTTAAAATTAAAACATTGAAAATAATTTAATAATGATTTAATGAAAATAATTGTATGAGATATAAATATACCCAGGCTGACTGCGTTTAGCACAATAGTAGGTTTCAAGAAATACAAAATGTAGACACCAATAACAACAAAAAAGAAGTAGGATGTACGCAGTCCTAGCCAATAAAAAGAGGCGAAAGTGTATGAACATGTTAACTTGGGAATGCAATTTGACAAAAAACAACAACAACAACAAAAAACAACAGAAATTTCAATAAGCTTTAGTGAGATCAGTTTTATAACTTTCGCTGCGTTACTGCTTTTTAGTCCAAAGCTACACAATTGGCTATCTGTACTATGTCCACTGTGGGGAATCGAACCCCAAATTTTAGCGTTGTAAGTCCATAAACTTGCCGCTGGCCTATCAGAGGACCGTTCACTGTGATCTGGATTTTTAAAGTTAATGAGAGACAAGGGTCCTATATTTACACGATCGCACACAATTCAAACTGAGTCTTAACAGGAACATTTAAGACTGTCAGAAGTTACACTATGGTGGCAAAATTACTAAACATATGAAAATGTAATCATAAACTCTAGGAATAGTGTAGTAAAAATTACCATTGTGTTATAAAGAGTATAAAGTTGGTGTTAACACGAACATTACATCATATACAGCTGAATTGATTAAATCAGTATTCCTGCAAGTCATGTTAAATCTTTAATTAATTGAATACCATTTCTAATAATACTTTCTAAAGACATGATCTTTTTCGTTTGTAGAAATGGCAAAATATAGTTTTAGACATGTGAATAAATTTATTAAAAGATAACAGAGTCAAAATGAGCGTCCTGTTTGTTTATTGTTAAGCACAAAGCTACACAGTAAGCTATATGTCCTGTACCCACCACGGGTATGGAAGCCCGATTTTTATCGTTATAAGCTTCAGAGTTACCACTGGAGTCACTGATGGGCTCGACGATCCGAAACAACAATTTGTTGTAACCCTCCCCCATTGTGAAACTTTGTGCTTAACAGCAAACAGAAATAGAAACAATTTAGTAATGAATCTACCAATGAAGGTAGAGCAGAAACTTAAAAAGAAATTTATATTCGTTATTCAATCTAAAGACATGTTAAAGACGCATTGTTCGTACAAATGTTACTATAGGAATAACATTTAGAAGTTGATTGCATACAATAAAGAACTTTACTTCAGCACCGGACATTACCTTGACAAACGGTCGTCACTTTCACCTTTCTAACCTTTCATAGAATTCATAAATAAAACGTCAAGATTAACCATTATCAAAAAATTTGTATAACAATCGAAAATGTGTTCAAATGTTAAACAATATTTAAGCCTATTTTTAAGTGTAATGAAACATCGCAATTAATTCATTCATAACACATCATTTATTTTATCAAATGCATATTTTTTTCAAAGTCAGAATTGAAATATTAAATTTTCAGCTAGAATTTTCAAGTTGGGGATGTCACTCGTACTTATCGGCAATTCCTCAATTAAACATAACTGTCTTAGTTTGTTGAAACTGTTACCAATATGCATAGAATTACACCATTGATCAAAATAAAACTCTTTCTCGCGGGCAAATTCCATATAAGTTTAATTATCTTGTTTGCGATAACCTCGAAACTTTTGGCGATAAGCCTTCGGTACTAACTCGTATGCTTTGAGAATAGGTGTTTTAACCTTATCATAATTCGTACAATCTTCTACAGAGGGAGCTGCATAAGCTTTTTGAGCTTTACCAGTTAAGACACTTTGTAATAATAATAACATGGTAATCAGACATGATCAAATCTTGTTGAACTGATAGATATAAATTGAATTATGATTTAAATTTTAATTGAGATCGAATTTTGTCTCTGATTCAGAACTCGGACACGAACCCCCAATTTATTATGTTACGTATTAAAATTTCGAAAGGTCTAAAACCGAGCTAAATGATGATTTAGAGTTAGTAGTTAAATAAATGCCGATATGCCTCTAATTTATGATATTTGCCAACAAGATTGATACACACAGTTTCTTTTTTTTAATACAAACATATTTTAATACACAACCAATAATACAATTTACAATAACAGTTATTACAAATAGTTATTACAAACAATGATTTATATACAAAATGTTTTACAAACTTACAAACAATATAAAGTCTCCTTTCTAGTCTGGAACGTAATTGATATCTTATCGAGGGTTCATGATGAGCGAGTTAATTTCAAGTTGACGTAAGTACAATTCACTTAACAGGGAGATAGCTAGCTCTGTGGGCCTCGCTGATCACACGGCGATTACAGGTCGAGCTTGAGTTTTTTACCGCTGAAGTTATATAATGTTTTCATAAAAATACTAATGTCTGATGAGAATCCACTGAAGTTAAACGATTTGTAATGTTCGAACTATGTAAA
>NW_013667202.1:141927-146117 GCF_000517525.1 Limulus polyphemus
TAGAATAATAAATCTGTCACATGGGTCTTTACCTCTGCAGTGAGTGAAAGTAAGAGAACCACAATGGAAGTTCTTAGAATGTCCAAACCACTGGTAGTTGAAACACCTAAGAAGATTTCGAATATATCGCCACAATGTCCACCATCAATATCCTAGATTAATATCGCCAAAGTGAAAAACGTATAAGGATGAACAACCTGGTTTACCAATATATTCCATTTTTCCGCATGGGGACTTTCTTAATACTATTATACCGTGATCTTAGAGGTTTAAAAAATCTCAAATTTAGTGACGTAAAGTAGGTCTTATTCGATACTAATTCTCCATGAGAAGCTTAAAACGCTGTTGGTGATACTTCATTGAGAATCCTCCAATGATCTTTGGCTTCATATGGAGTTTACTGCTTTGGGGTATTAATGTTTAACTCTTGAGTTACAGATCGAATATTTCACTGTTTTCCAAGCCATTTAGCACCTCAGGTCTCTCTGAATGAAAATAAAATCATTTTAATATTTTCTCAGTTAATAAATGTAGAACTAGAAACCGGAGCACAATACTTTTGCTTTGTGAAATTCTGTACAGATCCTTCTGTTGAGGGCTTATTGAAGAGAAAGTTGTTTTATTTTCATTTTTCGTAATAAAAGGAAATTCGGTACTCACTGGTTCCTTCGTACCATGGAGTCTAGCAGGAGTACATCACTAGACTTTTGTCCAAAACGCCCACTGAGGATGTCCATTATTGACAACGCAATTGACCCTAAGGGCCACCAACCTAAAGCTGTAAATTGTGCCAACTCTTTCATTATACCTATCCATGATTACATTTAAATGCTAGAATCCCCTTCTTTTCTTCATGGTTCATCAGAAACAGCAGACACATGGCTACACATTTGGATCGTGGAGAGAATAAGCTGTACAAACAGTAACTACGTTGGCAGGCGTCTCATTATAAACAAGAAGATTTGACATGTGGTAAAATTGTTTAAAATTAATTTACACAAAATAAATTGTGTGATAATACATGTATCTGAGTATGTGTGTGTAACGGGAGGGTGTTGCTATCATCATTATTATTGTGTTATTCTAAGTACTAAGCTAAGTGAGAGATACGATACATCTTGTACTATATAAAGACGAAAAGCCGTCCGTCTGTCACGCCGATATCTCGGCCATTGCGGTACCAATAAGCGCAACGTGCACGATACGACGGCACTTTCTGTCGTGAAAAGTACGTTTGTCTTTTTTCTTCCAACCATATATATAAAACGGACGATGCGCTACTTTGGGCATATAATTAGATTTGAGGGTAGGTTGGTAAAGATCGTGATGAGTAATAAAATCAAATCTGGTATACACGCGCCCGACGCTTGGTATTGCTGGTATAAAATATCGTAATCATTCGCTGAAATTCCCCTTTACGTTTGCTTGGTTGTCAAAGAGACACACTGACGCAACATCACCAAATTTTGTCCAGTCGGAACCCTCGGCTATAACTCTATAATAACCCATGTGTTTTACCCGCAGCACATTTCAATTTTGAAAATGCCCAAATTAAAGCGCGCTTCTTCAGCTCAGCAGGCTAATAAAGCCAAAACCACGAAATTCATAAAAAAATTCACTACCTTTACCATCACAATTAATAACTCACAGGGTCATACAGTTGACTAAGTAGGAATATATCTTTCCGAATCAGTTTTTTCGCATGTTTCAAACTATGAGGATTTATCAAAAAGAACACTTGAACATAAGTTTAACATATACAGAAGTTGTTGAATAAGACCGATGTCTGTAGGTTTACTTTCTTCTTGGAAGTCTTCTCAAGAAGTCGATAAGCCATTTTAATGTTGTTAGAACAACGGGCAAAAGTTGTAGAAAGTGGTGAATTGGCCGAGAAGATTTCCAAGAAGAAAGTAAACCTACAGACATCGGTCTTATTCAACAAAATCTGCCTACAAGAAAATCTGTCACCAAAGTACACCAATATACAGAAGTCTAAATGCTAATCTAGCAATACTTAAAGGAGATGACCAAATATCAATAACAAAATGTTATTTTTGTGAAATACTAAAAATAGGATAGTCATTCTCCATACGTATATTGTTACTATATTATAATTAATTTTTAGAAAATACGTTCATAAAACATTTATTTAGATGCCATTTTGAGAATAAAAAGTAATCATTATTTCCCGTCTTATCAAGGGCATTGAGCTTGTAGTGTTATAATATGAATGTTGATTTTGTTAAAATTTTAAGTTGTATTAACTTTTATACCGTAGTTCACAAATACAGGTTCTGAGCGTTTATTGGAATCTTAATCGTTGACTTTGCTGCACGTCTGTGGGGAGAATGGCCAAGAAAGAAAGAAAACAGCTTTTGTCGTGTATGCAGCATTACTCTTATATGAAAAAAACATTTCGTGATTAGAAAATTGTTGACATGTTAATTTGGTAAAAACCGTCACCTAATGTAGTTTTTCATCTATGTGGTTACCATGAAGCTATAATTGTCGTCTATTTCGTAGCAATGTATCAATTAAAGAGCTAATATCTGCCAACTAATTCAACAGTCAACCGCAACAGTTTCACCTTCTGGCTCTTTGCTCATAATAACTTTTTCGTGAATTGCATCTCACGTTTAACCTTTAAACTGTCGATGCGAAGTTTAAACGATTTTACAGGCAATTTGCCAAATATTTAATCTCCGAAAGAAACAACGTCAGAAAAGTGTTGAACTAAATCAGTTTTTAGATGAACAATCGAATAAAACGGCACAAGTGAAAACATACGAAAAGTCAGTATTGGGATATATGGTAAGTGAATCGAAACTGTAAACATTCATATCTCTGAAATAAACTTGGAAACAGGATTGGAGTGAAGAATTGTTTTAAAATTAGAGATATTCTCGTCAGACAAAGTAATAAAAATATCCTTGAGCTACAACTTTCCGCATGTGCTGCGTTAGGTATGTCAGTACATTGAGGAAGTACAACTGAATAAATTATCATGAAATTCACAAACAAATTCATTTTAACTACTATATAGATTTAAAGGCTACACTTAATATTATTTCTCAATGCGCTTATTTCGCTTTAATGTTAACGGAAATAATTACAAAATTATTCATGTAAACATATGTAATTGCCAAACAACACAATGACAGTCAGAGGTCAAATAGTTACTGCTAATCCAATTATTTTATATTTCAAGTAAAAAAAATATTGTTTGTTTGAAGTTAAGGACAAAGCTACACAATGCGCTGTCTGTGCCCTTCCCATCACGGGCATCGAAACCCGGTTTCTAGCGTTGCAAGTCCGTAGACATACCGTTGTGCAACTGGAAAGCTTGTAACAAAAAAGTAACATTTTCATGTATAACAATCAAGAAGTAGGAAGCACGCGTCTTATAAGAACAACTCGAATACATTAAAGACGAGGTTCTATTGGTTTTGACTTTATTTGAAGGAACTTGATGCTTAAACGTCAACAAAGTTCTAACAGTATTTGTTCTATTAAAATAAAATACAATAATAAACTTATCTATCTTTTAATAGATTAAGGGTAATATATTTATCTACTAACTAGTAGATTTATAGGGCGTGTTAAGCTTATAAATAACAAAGATATTTCAAAAGAATGCAAAATGATTTTTACCCATGTTTCACAACAAGATAATATATTTTAGCATCATAAAAAAACAGTATAATCGTAGATGCGTTTCTGGTTGTTTGTTTTTAATTATGCACAAAGCTACACAAGGGCTATCTGTGCTCTGCCCACCATGGGTATCGAAACCCGGTTTCTAGCGTTGTAAGTCCGCAGACATACCGCTGTGCCACTGGGAGGCAGATGCGTTTCTGAAAAGACATTCGAGTTGTAAATGTATTTGGTTAACAGAGAGTAGAATAGAGCCATAAGTATTTTTCACAAATAAACAATGCAATTGTAGGTTTGTTTTACAACAGTACGGTAGAGTTGTAGACTAATTTTACAAGGAATGATACCTAAGTTTTATATAAAGACAGTAGAACTGAAAATATATTTGGTTAACAGAGAGTAGAATAGAGCCATAAGTATTTTTCACAAATAAACAATGCAATTGTAGGTTTGTTTTACAACAGTACGGTAGAGTTGTAGACTAATTTTACAAGGAATGATACCTAAGTTTTATATAAAGACAGTAGAACTGAAAA
>NW_013667202.1:146725-163976 GCF_000517525.1 Limulus polyphemus
TATATTTGGTTAACAGAGAGTAGAATAGAGCCATAAGTATTTTTCACAAATAAACAATGCAATTGTAGGTTTGTTTTACAACAGTACGGTAGAGTTGTAGACTAATTTTACAAGGAATGATACCTAAGTTTTATATAAAGACAGTAGAACTGAAAATATATTTCGCAAGAAGAAAGTAAATATGCATTTATGTTTCAAAGTAAAACATTAACACTCTAGTGTAGTTATACTTCACAACAAAATTGTAGAGTTGTGAACATTTTTCACAAGTAATATAGTAGAAGTATTAACATGTCTAACACAAGATTGTAACTATAATTATACGTATTTTTCGCAAACTCACAGTAGAATTGCAGACGAATTTCAGAACAACAGGTTATATTTCTAGACACGTGTTACAAGAAAATATTAGAAATGTAACCACGTTTCACAAAGGTATATATGAAGAGAATATGCTTCGTAAAGAAAGAGTGCAATTGAAGATGTATTCCACTCACAGCAAGAGGAATAATAAAATAATCGTAAACATGTTTTACAAGAAGACGCTACTCATCTATACAAACTTCACAAAAAGGTAATAAAAGTGTAGATATGTTTTAGAAGAAGGTACTAAAGGTGTATATAAACTTCACAAAAATGCAATAAAGTTGTAAAAATGTTTTACAAGAAGCTACTAATAGTCATAGTAGCCCGCAGGAAGGGGCAAGGGGTTACCCCCCCCCCCGAATAAAAAAACCACGAGAAAATCATAAGGTATTTGTATTTCTTTTCATATTTTTTTCAAACTTGAGTTACTTGACCCCCCTAATTTTTTTTTCTGCAGACGCGCTTGCTTGTTATCTGTATTGTTCCATTATATTATTGCAATATTTATATTCTATCATCGTGAGTTGGTTTGATGTATTTCCGATTCAGATTATTAAGGAGAGTATATAAGATATCAGACCTACATGCTAGTTTTGTTACTTTTCGACTGCTCAACTTTGTAAGTGATACTGTAGGACTACTTCTATTTTCACAAACGCCTAGGATGGTAAAGGTAGGTCAGTTTAGAAATTTATGTGTTTAAACACCCAAGATTTAGATGGTAGTTAGATGTATTGCGCTAGCCATCTTTAATTCTGAAGAGATAGACAAAAGGGAAGGTAGCTAATCAACATCACCCGCTGCCAACATTTGGGCTCGTCTTTTATCAAACAATAGAGGGATTGACCGTCACATTATAATGCCCCCCCGTGATAGGATTCGAAGTCGTGACCTACATATTGCGATTCCAGTGCCCTAAACACCAGGCCATTTGGCTTTCTAACTGGTTCTGTAAGATTACTACCATGCTCACACAAAGCCTCGGATGGTGAAAGTAGGTTCTGTAAGATTACTAACATGCTCACACAAAGCCTCGGATGGTGAAAGTAGGTTCTGTAAGATTACTAACATGCTCACACAAAGCCTCGGATGGTGAAAGTAGGTTCTGTAAGATTACTAACATGCTCACACAAAGCCTCGGATGGTGAAAGTAGATCATTTTGGAAAGGTGTGTGTTTAAGCACCCAGGTTTTACAGAATTTTATTTTTGTTTTCCAGTTGTTTTCATAACAGTTTTTCATCTGTGAGTTGAAGTTAATTGAAGATATTAGATATCACCAAAGTCTAATTGTAGCTGTTGTCATATTCGTATCTGCAAAACTTTACCTTCTATACTTCAGTTTTCATTAATGAACAGATCAATGGAACCAGTACAGCTGTAAGTGAGTTGTTGAAAGGCTGTAGATTTGTCTACTGGGGCGAATAAATATAGTCCCATTGCAAGATCGTTTGGGAGATCGATGTTTATTGCATTAAGTCTTTAATGTCCATCCTGCACTCAGCTGTTAGAAACAGTTACACCCTTTGCATTCCATTGGTCCTATAAGGAGATTAACTGGTTTTGCATTTGTTTCATTGTTTATGAGATGATAGCGTGAGTGGTTGGTGAATGTATTACTCTTTTCAGCTCCCGTTCCACCAAACATGCTCGCCCTTTCAGCCATGGGGGCGTTATAATGTGACGGTCAATCTCACTATTCGTTGGTAAAAGATTAGCCCAAAAGTTGGCGATGGGTGGTGATGACTAACTGCCTTCCCTCTAGTCTTTCACTGATAAATTAGGGACGGCCATCGCAGATAGCTCTCGTGTAGTTTTGCGCGGAATTCAAAACAAACCAAACCAATCTTTTCAGGCTTACACTAACTTTTGTACTCAGAGGGCTTTCTTCGAATTATTCATTTCTTATCAAACTTGTGAAGTAAACTGTTCAGTCTCAACTCTTTTGCTGTGGAGTTCTGTTTCGTTTAATATACCATTTTTGAAACAATTATCACTAGTCAATAATCTCTTGTTTCTTTTATTTCCTATTTAATTACAGTCCATCTGCTATAGGACTGTGCCTCTTTTATGTGGCTCCAGAAACTACAGCTGAGATTAACAGACACTCAGATTGGAGTTGGACTAAGGTGAGCGGAGAGTTTAAGAGTGAGAAAGCTCTTGGATCTCGGGTGTAGTCATGCACTTCATTGTTTACTCTCAAATCTCTTCCATGCGTTAAGTTTGCTGATGAAGAGTTAATAGGGCATATCAGCCTATCTGGCATGACATGTAGAAGACTAGCAGGACAAGGGATTTTTAGATGCTAGTGAGACAAGGTACTCCTTGTTTCCATGGTACCTATATAGTTGTTAATCTACAGCATGCACACAATAGAAACAAATTCATTTTATTTAGCGGGTTTCGAGTAACTTCTCTCCAGGATTAAATTAAAAATGAAATGAATGACTTTTCAAAACTTACATTTTCGTGTGAATGTACGACTTGATAAAAACAATTTGCCCTTAAGAATGGAAATAAATATAGAAGAACAACAACTGATATAACAAATATTCTTTAGAAAAACACTAGTAGTGTAGACATGACCACAAAGAAACACTAGAATTATAGCATTTTCTCAACAAGAGGTTACAATTATGTGTATTTTTCAGAATAATAACACAGTAGAGTTGCAGCAATTTTTCTCAACATGACAGTAAATTTTTAACAAGAATACAATGAAACTGTAGCCTTATTTTATGTTTCACAATAACTCAGTAGAGGTAGAGAATTTTTCACGATTAGACAGTAAAGTTGTACGCACAATTATTTCAATATAGTTGTAGACGTGTTTCATAAGAAGATAACAGGTTTCTATACGTATTTCAAAGTAAGATAATGCACTATAGAGATGTTTCACAAAAAGATTGTAGAAATATACATATACATATATATATGTAGATGCTTGCATTAAATGATTCTAGTACTGTCGGCATGTTTCACAAACAGATAATATATAATAGAACTGAACACATTATTCACTATAATATTCATTATATTAATGTTTGACAAAAGTGAGAGCAGTATTTTCAAAAATCAGAGTTATTGACAACACGAGACAACACAATATAGTTGTTAGACGATATTCACACCAAGATGGTTGTGTAAGAGCCACATTTTACAGCAAGACAGTTAAAGATAAGTTGTAAGAATATGCTACAACAACACAGTTAAGTTACAAACATGTTTCGCAAAAAAATAGTAGGGTTCTAGCTACGTTTCACAACAGAAATAAACAATTATATATTTATATTCCAACGACATAGATATCCAACGAGCAATTACAGAGTTACAGCAAATCATGGCAAAACTCACAAAGACGTCCGATTCCAAGCTATACACAACGAAGGGGGGGAAATATTGGTTCAAGAGCGATCATAGGACAGAAGTTAGTATTTAAATCAGGAGAAACCCTGTAGTAGGGTTATGGATTTCGGAGCTGGTAACCTGGGTTCCAATCCTTGCGATAGCCTGCAATTTAACTTGTGGGTGCATTATAAGAGTAACAGCCAGTCCGTTACATTGCTGCTAATTGGCTGCCATCCCTTTGGTCGGTATTTCAATCTTAAGGATGATAGAATATAGCCTTAGTAACATTGCCATAAATGCAAAATAAAAACACTAATCAGGAGTGTTGGTTTCTTCAGGTAAGTCAGTAACAGATTGTAAAGAGCAAAGAGCCATGGAGCATTAGATTGACCATGACTTTAGCAATTGCATCAAAAGTTAGGCCTATTTCATTAAAATGAGCTTAGATATGAAAGCCAAAAGTTATTTATTTATTTATTTTTACGGTAGTGGAGTTTCTAATAGGCCACAACATAGGCTTTTCTCCTTCCATCTATGTAATCCTATTGCTGGACATATGTAAGTGTTTAATCCGGGTAACATTATGCTTTCCCTAATTTTCAGCCACCGACCACAGGAAAGCAACCATACTTCCACTGTGTTTTCTTTAGTGTTCTGGTTAATCAGTGTTACTTCTGTTCCCTCAGTCTATATGGTATTTTAGGAAGTGCTATTCCAATTATTCTAGCACCTCCAACTGTTCCTGTGAATTATTTGTCTTCAAAACACGCCACCCAGTGACACAGTGGTATGTCTGCGGACTTACAACGCTAGAAACCGTTTTTCGATGCCTGTGGTGGGCAGAGCACAGATAGCTCATTGTGTAGCCTTGTGCTTAACTTCAATAAAAGAATGAAAAAAGAAAAAGAAAAGAATCTTCAAAACACCGAGTTATGGCGGAACACGTAGTGACTGCACATTGGTTTTTGCAAGGAGAGTTCCACTGTGGACCAGCTGATTTGACGTAAAACATCAGTTGGGAAATTTTTCTTAAGAGACTGTATCTGTAGCGACCAGATTCACAATAGGACCAAAGTATGTACTTTTCTGTTTTCCACGACAAGAAAAGCAAAATATGAAATTTTACGATTACCTCAGCAGATACAGGAGGGTTGAAGGCATGATGTTCCTGTTACCAATCCAGCTCCAGAAAACTAATGGAGTCCAGGATAGGTTTAGCCACTAGCCTGGGAGGCATGGTTGAGAGCTTGCATCAACAGGTTTAGTAGTCAATCAGCTTGTTCAGGGCAGTAGGTCCAATCCGTGGTTGATAATAAATAGAGCTTCCATAACCCTTGTGTACCTTGTGATGAATCAGGCATTATTTTTGTCAATTCATACACACTTCATTCTGGCGAATGCTAATTAATTAGATGTAAAAGAAATAGATGTTTCTAAACGTCATTGAGTATTGAGATCTTTGAAATGAACCTATTGCAGCAGTCGTCAGCTACTTTTTCAGGTGCAGGAGGAAAGTTGTATTTCTTTGGGAAAACATTCAATGCTGGTCAGATATCAGGCCCGAGAACGTTTGATGTTGAAAAGATTCATAGTACCTCAGAACTTACAAGTTGTGTTTTATGGTATACTACAGACTTGGTCTTGATGTCAATGACATCTGCTTTGGGGAAACCAACACATAATATACACTTTTTTTATCCAATAAACCTGCTAGACGTGCTCAAGTAGTGGCACAGTGCTGATAGTAAACTATGGCCATTTGGGCATTAATCTTCTCACTGGAATGGTCATAATGATGGTGAACATTATGAAAGTATTAGGTCATCAAGAAATTAATGTCGCTTTTTTAGATGAAAAACCCCAACAACTTGTATATCAAAACAAAATATTTATTAAATGAAATAGTCTTCATTCTTATCGATGATGCTTTTCCATCTTACAATCAGGTTGTTAATGCTCTGATTAAAGAAATTACTTGGCTTTAAAGCAAAAAACATGTCAATGTCTTCTTTATCACTTTCCACATTTATATACGTTTTCCCATTAAGAAGGTGTTGCAGCGAGCGAAAAAGATGGTAATCTGATTGTGCTATATCTGGACAATATGACGGGTGGGGGAGAATTTCTCAACTCAACTCCATAATCTTGTGTTGCGTCAAACGTGCCACATGTGAACGTGCATTGGCGTGGAGAAGAAGAACACTTTTCCGTTTCACGAGTAAAGGGCGTTTCTGATGAAGGTTTTGATTTAAACGTTCCAGTTGCTGACTATAGATTTCTGCATTGACAGTTCGTTGTGGATTGAGGAGTTTGAAATGAATTACTTCTTTGATATCCCACCAAATGCAAAGCATCACTTTCTCTGGATGGAGTCCAGGTTTTGGGGTCGGAAGTGGTCTTTGTATAGGACTGAGCCATTGTTTTTGGCATTTAATATTCGCATAGAGAATCCAATGACAATGACCTGTGACAATTCTGTCCAAAAATGATTCACGCGAATTACGCGCAAGAATAGACGTTGGAAACGATGACCATCGGAGAGTCCGTGAGGCACCCAAATACCTTCTTTATGGAGTTTTCCCCTATTCCTTAGATGTTTACGTATTGTTTCATGAGATACATACAATTTCAGGGCCATTTCACGAGTGTGTTGCCTTGGGTTAGACTCAACAAGAGTCTTCGAAGCATCAATATCAATTCCAAGATGTCGGCCCATGCCATCACAGTTTTTAAGGCTAAAGTCTCCTGAACGAAATTTACTGAACCATCGTTGACACTTAAGAACGTTCAAAACATTTCCATAAACTTCTTTGATATTCTTTGTGGCTACATGGAGGCGTTGTTTCCCTTCTTGTATTCAAACAGCATTACATGCCGAATGTGTGCTATCACTATAAGGAATTAGAGTATACTAAACTTTACACATTATATAGGCTACACTAACGTGACGTTTAGGTAGTTCGTTTAACTATTATAGGTGATGCACGTTTATTGTGGGTGGTAATGAATTAATTTCTTGACGACCTAATAGGTGAATCCACCTGTACAGTGGGGGGTTGCTTCTATTTCACTAAATCTAAGAGCAGATATATAGCTGCTAGTACATTTGAGGTCATTGGCTTATGAATGTGTAAACAATTTAATTACAACATAATCATAGGAACCATATGGATTCCTGGTTGAACATATTAATGTGGTTGTGAGACCAGGTGGCCATTTGGATCAGACAACAGTAACTTTCCACATAGATATCAGTGCCACTGTGCAAAGCTTTAATATGGATATAGTCAGTACTGAAACACAATGGGTGATGAAAGATACAATCATACAGTCTCTAAAAAGTGCCTGGCTATCTCCAGCCGTAACTGTCAGGAAGTAGTGACATATAAACGTCTAGATACATTGTCAGGTGCTCATTGTTTCAGCATATTAGACCTTCTTCTTGACGAGTTGACATGAGCAACAATAGCAGATCCAAACCGCCAGCCCTTTGGATAAAATATATAAATCTTACATCGTGTTATTTAGCCTTCGAGTGACTGAGAGAGATGGCTGCAATGGGAGAGATGTCTTTAGTCACACATTTTAGTCTTCTGCTGAAAACATGGGCATGGATATTTAGTAGATAAGAAAAGGACTTTAAGTTGAAGCCAGAGAAGTGTGCATTTCTATGTAAACAACCAGAATCTTTCATTCGCCTTATGGAAATAGAAGGATTTCAAAGATTTCAGCCTTTATAGATTGTCCCAACATATGACTAAATGAATTATTTATAGTTTTCCAGCAGTATTATTTCAGGTGCAGAATGGAGCTACTCAAAGACACATTAGTAAATCTGAAGGCTTACAATATTAAAAACTTGGTTTCAACACCCGTGATGGGCACAGCACAGACAGCCCATTGTGTTGTTGTGTGCTTAACTACAAGAGAACAGATAAGAACAAACTGCAGAAGAGAGTAGAATTTATAACTGCATATGATAGTCATATGTTAAAAGCTCCTAAATGCAAATGCTCATGACCAAAGCAGAAATACTTGCTGTTGTAGCATTTGTCACAAATCTCTTATGCTGCTCCTATGACAAAAAATTAACCATTTCTGATGGTCATCCGCCACTGAAATGGCTTATGAATTTTAAATAAAATCCAGAAGATGTAAAAGCAAATTGGACCTCAACGATGTATTTCATCCATCGATACACACAATGAGGAAATGCAAACGAATGTTTCACACGGTATGTTCATTAAATGCATTGATCTTGAATACCATGTAAGAGTAATAGCCATTGCAACAATGATACCTACCAAACAGTATGTGATGATTCCATGGATAGTATAGACTCCACAAATTGTAAATGTGGAGCATCTGAAGAACCCAGATGTAGATTGAATGCAACTACATGATTATCTCAGATTGAGGAATGTAGCATACATACACGTAATAATTTGGCATTTGAATGAGCAGCTACTAGTGAAAAAAGGTGTTGTGTATACTATTGTCACAAATTACTGAGATGTTGTTTGCAATATATGATGCAGCTAATGATCTACAAAAGCACTAAGCCAGGAGATACTTCATATTTTTATAATGGCCAATTGAGGAAGATACTCGAAATACTTATCTGAGAGAAGTTCAACAAGGAAACACTAGGGAAGAGCCTATGACAGCTCTGTTGATTGTACATTCCAAGTGAATACTGATGTTAGTGATAATGTAATTAGGACAATATTGTTGCAGGTGCAGAATGGAGTAAATTTATAGCATCATGTGCTACTTCTGTGGAGATAGCTCCTGATTGCAGATACATGACAAATAAACATCACTGGGATTATTCACCAGATTAATTGTAAGATCATTTAGTTTATCAAAGGATTAACACCCAAAAGGAAGTTTTATTCCCTTTTCTTGAAATTATCAAGAGTGTTTCATGTTAAAATGTCTACAAGACGTGTTGTGGCAGCTACTTAATTATGGTGAAATTAAGACAGTAAATTATCTAAATTGCAAGTAAATGTTCAGTAGCTGTGTGCTGATTAGTTACTGTAGACTTCATTTGAAGGATTAAAAACATAGCATAGTCTAGGTTGAAGGAAAAGCTTTTTTTTAATGGTTCGTCACAATACTGTGTCGAATTATTAGCTATTTTATATCTTCATGTTATAGAAACCTGCTACAGTAGTGGAATACAGAGGACAATGTCCTTATATAAAGTAGTAAGTAAACTATATTAAAATGATTTTGAATATATGAAAATCGGACTGTTTCGTGACAATTACAACTGATAAAGAGAAACAAAAATAAAGATGTAGTTGCCTCCCCTAGAGATCTCATGTGACAACACACCTGCATATAAAGGAGCGAATACCAGTGATATCACAAGAACATATAGCTGTTAGGAGGTAAACACTGTTCGTGGCATTTCGTGGTAAAACTCTCACAAAAAAGTTGAATCATATGAGGAATTCCTCCAGTAGTAGAAAGAAATGCATAACCAATAATCCAGATCGAATGTAAACAATGAACAAGGTATTTTACTTTCAAGATTTTAGGATAAGCCTTCATTGGAAAAATGTTTGCAAAGGTATCAAGAAAATAAACATATGCATATGGGTAATTTATTGATTGCAATACATCTACCATTGTAACAAAAACTTTACATTGTACAGGAAGCTGTCACGCTATCATATGGTAATATGTAAGACACTGCTGAACGTACACACATGCTTGAGTCACTTGGAATGGAAGGAAAGAACTGAGAGTAGGTGCAAGAGAAATAAACATTTATTGATGCCTGAGGAAATGAGTCAAATACATTTACTTCACGATGATAATGGGAGGTTATGCTGATTTTATATATAGTCTGTCAAATTAGTATAAACATATATAATATTATGTGATGTTGATATACCTAGGGCATAATAAGTATATGAACATTGCATATAAAATCTTTCATGATTTGTTATCAAATGCATGAAACAATTACACAGAGAAGACAATTATAGGAAGTGAAACTATTGTTACTGACTTATGCCGTGTATATGTTTAGTTATAGCAAAACCACACCGGGCTGCCTGCTGAAGAGAATCGAACCCCTGATTTGAGCGTTGTAAATCCGAAGACTTACCACTGTCCCACCAAGGGACTTGTGGCGTGCCATAGAAAGATTTGATGTACTCGATGCACTCAGTGATGATGACGAAAGAATATATTCAGTTTTGAAATATAAATACTTGCGATATAGTGGAATTTTCACTAGAGAAAAAAAGTAATTGGAGTTTATACTGCATTAGAAAGAAAGCACGCTGGTATTCAATGTTTTTGGTAATATTATTTAAAAAATATTTTTAACTGATCATTTAAGAACCCCACTTGCAGTAGTTTAAGTGTCAAACAAACAAAGACATTCATAATGTTGTATTTGATTTAGATATAACTTTTTCAAAGTCGCAGATTGAATTATTTTGTAAGAATGCAGTTTTACTGAACATTTCTATTTTGGTACCGATAAAACACACATTATTATAGTCTATGACTGCGTGGTCTGAGCTAGTAAGTAACAACTGTAAAGTGTTGCTTTGTAGTTCCTTCTAATTTTACTTCACTGGGAAAATGAGATGTTTTCACTAATAATATCTTAAAGCCACAAGCTAGAGAACAGCTAATTTCATGTGTTTAGATAGGAATCTATGATTGTAATTTTAATTATTGCTTTACTCATTGTACCCAGGTTTGGCTTACATAATTATCATGCAATACTCGAAGACACATGTGTCATATTAGTTGTGATTATTGTGAGTGCAATGGTACAGTAAACATCAGTGCCGAATACATGTGTACATCCCATAAAAAGGCTGTAGAATTGAAATGTCAACAAATACTTCGGAGGCATTAACTATAGGCAACATTCTTGTGTATAAATATGCCTGTGGAAATGACACGCTTGTTCTGAGAAATATGTTTTATGCTAGATACTTAAAAATTGATTTTCAAACATTTATAATTGTAACAATGTTATAATTTTCAAAGATACACTTCTAGCTGCAATTCAGAACCCAACTTGGCCAAACATTTTTTACCCATACTTTTTCTATTTTGATCAAATTATTAATTTCTAAGCTCTCTTTGTTTTCAACAAGTGGAGACATTTCTTTCTTTCATTTGTTAGCCTGATCTATTCTTTGTTTCCTAAACTACTTTTTATTTGCTAACATCGAGGAATGTCCTGAAATACTAAAATTCAAGGTCATCTCTCAACCTAACCATAGTGATTTGGATTCTATGGAGGAGGAGCTTCTGCTTGCAGAATCCTCTGAATAGCTGGCTTTGTCTGAAGATGTTAATAAGCTCACCCTAGATGCTAGGAAATCAGTGGCATCTTTTGCAGATACCAGTTTGCATTCAGTACCCCAATGGGACAGCAATAAGTTTATGGACTTACAATGCTAAAATATTGGGTTCGATTCCCCACAATAGAAACAGAAGATTGTCCAATGTAGCTTTGCTCTAAAACAAACAACAACTGAATATTTAACTGAGTGCCCAACCGAAATATCTCCATCCACCCCTGTACTATCCCAGAGTTAAGGCTGCCTGCTACACAAGCTGTAAAAAGGCGAGAAGCAAAAGAGGCATTGTTATTCCTTCAAGTACAATCAAAGATCTCTGGTTGGAAAATGACATGCTTAAGCCTAAGAAGACTTTCCCAGAGTTAAAACATGCAAATACACCATACAATATTAAGGAAAGTTAGCAACTTTCACCTCCATGTATGTCATCAACACAGGTGCTTTGACATCCTCTTCTGATCCTCCCACCTACCAACTGCCGCTGAATTCTGTTGTTTCCTACTACATCTTCTGAAACACAACAGTTTTAAAATATTACTGCCACACAAGCAGGGATGTGGATGGAGGCCTGGGTCATGTGCCAATGTGAGACTAATAAAGAGGAAGGGGAGAGACAGTGATGATTCATTAAAGTCAACTGGAGAACTTTATTAGATCCAAAGAAAATTTTTTGAAACTAAGAGGTATGATGGAGATGAAGAAAAGTTTTTTGCAAATCCACCTTCACTAACTAGTGATACACTGACGATTTGAAGAGTCTGCTGTTGGACATGTGAAATCACACTCCAGAAAATTTGCACATGTGTATAATTATTTGATTTCCTTAAACATTTTCATCAGTGAAACCTTTCATTATCATCGTCAATTTCGTTCTACATATTTTGAGTTATAGTTTGTTTTAGTGGTACATTTTTTGTACTATAAATTTAACTAATATCAATGAAGATTCTTCTTCTTACCGCCCCCCCCCCAGTGGCACAGCGGTATGTTTGCGGACTTACAACGCCCTTGTGTAGCTTTGTGCATAATTAAAAACAAACAAACAATCTTCTTAGTATGATTATGTATCTTAGTTAACCATATGTTACATAAACAGCAATTATCATCTTTGCTTTGTTATATGTATTGTTTCTATTCTTCTATTCTGTGTACATTTTATTTTGAAATTAATGCATTAACTTGGAACAGGATTGTATCGAATACATGTAGTTTGATTAATCTATATTAATGGGTATATCAGGCCCGGCATGGCCAGGTGGTTAGGGCGCTCGACTCGTAATCTGAGGGTCGCGGGTTCGAATCCCCATCACCCCAAACATGCCAACATCCGTCTTTGCCTGGTCCCAAGTCCGGGATGAGAAAGGAGGAGGCTAGCAACTCCACCCCGTAAAAACCAACCTGCTACAAGTAACTGCAACAAAAACAACTTCCGTTGGGAGGTGTTGTTGCGGCTCTATGCTCCACTGAGAGTTTACAGAAATAAAAAAAATGGGTATATCACATGAAATGCCCCCAGTGGCTCAGCAGCAGGTCTAAGGGTTCACTTCACTAAAAACCAGCTTCTATACCCGTAGTGGACACAGCAGAGACAGCGCATTGTGTAGCTTTGTGCTTAACAACAAACAAATAAATCGCAAAAATTTCTGTACATATATACTTTTTGGTTGTTGAAGGAGCATATTTCCAGGACGTTTTTGTCTATGAGGCAGTGTTTAACCATTATTTCGTGTTCAAATATTTTCTACATCTTAAATATTACATTTTTATTTGATCTATGTTAAACTATATTTTCAACATCTATTTTTGTAACTACATATTTGCTAAGATGTAAGAAATCCAAGATTTACTCGATTTTTATGGAACTTATATAGGATTTAGCAATGAAATATGGTGATTACAATTTACTGTTTGCAAATAAGACCAATATTTCCCAAATTATTATTACTCGCTACATCAGCAGAAGAAACCTCATAGGTAATGACTGTAACTGACAGGTTTGCTATGTGAGCCTTCTTTTTCATCCATCATTGCACCTTTAACCAAAACCAAATAGTTCTTCAGCAGATATCTCCATTTCCCACTGACCCTGACTGAAGCTTTACTACTCTTTGACATGTCATCATCTATTGCCATTATTACTTCGAATAACAGCATGTGTTAGGTTCCTAGATGTTTCATTTGCAGTCATGGTAGATGTGACAGCCCTTGTTGAGGCAAATCCATCTTTCACCCATAGATGCTTAAAAATAGTGATAGTAACAGTGGCCTGCTGCTGGATCGGAAGATCAAGAATAAGATCTTTAACCTCAAATAGACAATGAAGAAAGGTCACATAATTTTATTTGGGAATCAAAAAATTCATAATAAACTTGTGTGTGTGTGATCATTGCTTGTGATGTGGTGTGGCCACTCCAAAAACATTTGTCTCTTTGACTGCTCATAATTCCCTACTACCATCATATGGTTTGTATACTTACCTGGCCATAGCAGATTCTGAATTTTCCAACGGGATATACAACACCTCCAAAAAACAGTTACTGGAATTTCTTGTTCTTTGCTCTGCCATCCACAAAAATCTCTTCACCTCTGATGGAGGGAGAGATCCTGTGTTAATGTAAGTGCCAACTGTTTACTAATCCCATATATATTTATATACATGTGTGTGTGTGTGTGTGTCTTATTACCATAAAGTTTTGTAAATCTAATTGCAATTGCTTTTCTATTTATGTGTGTGATATATATTTTCATCACTTTCCATTTTTCATCTTTCATTGTACTTATTAGTTTCATTTTCAATATAATCATATTTTTTGGCATATGGTTACCTATTGATCCTTAGCCTACTTTGGTATACTATCCAGGAATTTTAATAGCTACACAGAAGTAAAATAAATATACTGTAATGGTGCTACATGCTTAACTTATCTGGCAGAAATTAAATATTAGTATTTAATATATATATATATATAAATATACTCTTTTCTAAGTTTAAAATGTGATTTATTCATTTATGTGTGGGATATTTGGATCACTATATGTAAGTTAAACATCAAATTAATTATATTTAAAACTAATTTGCGTAGAGCACAAAACAAAAATACACAGTATCTATAATTAATTAACAGAGACCATTTTTATTTACGTCTGTTTCTTATGTTGTAATTACAGTTTTGGATACAGGGATTTCAATCTTATAAGACAAGAAAAATATTATATTATAAACAAAAAAATCGTTATTCACAGGTAGATGAGCATGATATTTCAGGATAGTTCCGAGAGTGAGCACATTCTATAAGTCATTGAAATGCAGCAGATGCACTGCATAAGTTACATTCCATTTTCTGCGATAAAGGCTGTCTTTTTGTCTACTTGCTTCGTGGACCTGTTGTTGCCAATATCTAAATCTTTAAATCCAATGTCGAAAATCATTTTGACCTAGCTAAAGCCATCAAAGTAAAGTTAATTCTTGAAAGCTGGTAGGCATCCTTCCTTGTGACTTCATTTATCTTTATGTAGTCCATGCAAAACCTTCTTCTTCACAAGTACAGTAGGCAATGTATATGATCTAATTGATTGTTCTATTACTTCTTCTTCTTTCTTGGCTTCTATCTCTAAGAGCTTCAACTTGTTTTTCAACTGGGTTTCTTCTGACTAACTGACATAAAGGAAATACATCTCCAGTATCAATCTTATGAGATAAATTATTTATACAGACTAAATCATGAAGTTCACTGGAGAAAGTATCTTGCTATTCCATGGACAAGTCATGTAATCTATGGCACTGAGCAGCTATAAGATCTTTACAGTTTTAGTCATATATATATATCCTATAAGTGAGAAGGTAAGCTCCCTTCATGTAAAAATTTGGCATCAGACTTCTACATTTTATCTCAAAGTTGACTACTTCTGATGTTCTTTGATGTCAAAATACTATCTGTGCTATCCAGAGTTGACTTTATGGTTTGTTGTGTTCATGGCACTAATGATGACAGCTTCATTCTTCAGATTCATGAGTTCTACACATCAATAATCTCACAGAGCATGCTGGAGTGTTTGGCAAAATATACCAAATTCACTAGATGTAAATCTATTCATAATAATTATGCCCGATGTATTTTAATTATTGATGGTATAATATATAATTCCTTGTTGTCACTGGAATTCCACTTATGATGTGTTCATTATTGTGTAGTGCAAAAGGATTCCATGTTAATACACTATGAAACTGAGACTAGTCTGACCTGATACCAATGTTCCTCACGAATTCCATTTTCAATATGCATTCCTCCTTGATGTTAATTACCTACAAATCATGTGGTAGAGAAATTTCTTACAGTGGAAAGACTTCCCACTTTCTTCTTGCTGAAATTTTATGTTCACTTTCTGTTCATGTCAATCCATCTTCTTACTTCATCTTTAGGAGTAATGTACCACAATTCATTAGCAGATTGAATAGAATAATTACAGCCATAGAAGAAGTGTCGATTAACATGTTGCAAAGCTTTCTGTAAATGAGTCTATTAACTCGTGGACTGGTTTAAGTAAATAATTTCTTGTTAGCTCCATGTTGCTCTTTTTATCTGATTGGGTTCTGGGACTCATACTTAGGGTATTACCTTCTTGATTTATTATTATCTCTTGCTCTGATTCTTCGCACTCATGGCTGTATTGGCCATGTTTCCAACATTTATAATAACACTTTCTTTTTTGTGAAATTTCTTTGGTAGAGTTTTTTTTGTCTGTATGCCATTCATTGTCTGCAGTTCCTAGCAATATGTTATTTTAAGTTATAGTTGAAAAACTAATTTCTTGTAGTTTACTTTTTTCATTTTTTTATAACTAGTTATCTTATTAATCCTTTCATTTCTTCTAAAATAGCATAAGAGTGAGTTGATTTTTTCAGATTAGCTGAGTTAATGATCCTGTTATCGCTGAATGGTGTCTTTAGTTATTTTATTTGTGAATTTATTGGACTTAGGTTTTCTAATTAATGGAAGAGGTTGTTTTAAAAGATATATGCCTAATTTGTTCTAGCCTAATTCATATATCCTTTCCACTGTAGCATCTATGAAATGATCACGTGCCAATGAATCCTCACGAAGTACCTGGGCAGCACAGTTGGAAAACCCTTTCTATATCTTTCATAAGTTCAGTCAAGATCCCATCCTTTCTCTTTACTCTGCTCCTAAACTTTGCTTAGGAAACTCTCTGCTAGTGTGTAACTTCAAACCTGTTTCATAGTTGTTACATGTTGCTTAATGTTTTTAGGCTGGTCCTTTTATCACTGTGTTTGTTGTGTCCCAGCTGGACTAATGAGCTCTGGATTGAGCAAACTACATCGTTGGCAATGGATATGGCAAATACAGCTAGAATACTGTTATTATACACTCTTCTAATCCTTGAAAAGCCTTAAGGATTAACTGAAGAATGCAGTGTTAAAAATATAAAAAGCCTAATACTAACGTCTTATGGCAAATATAATTAATAACAATCACGTTTCGTTAGCTTGGAAAATGCGTTCTCACCATAACAATTATCGTTTTGAACTGAACCTGAGACGCTTCCCTTGGTACTTTTCCATCATAGTTTGTTGATTTCTTGAATGAAATCAGCCTGCTAAACTTTGTGACTTTATGATGTAATAATATAGCTCTAGTTGTCCAGGAATATCTTACAGTCATACCTGAAACACAAGCATGTTCAGCTCATATTGGTTCTCTTCCCATTCTTATGTTCAAGAAAGAAATTCTTAAGTGAATGCAGAAAGAGTCTGACTGGTTTGTTTCTTGCATTTGCTAGATCAATTTCCAAATGTTTTATCATTGCATCAATGTTCCTTTGTACTTCCCTTATATTTCATTGATTTTCTTTCTACACCATTACGTTTGCAGTTATAATCTATTTGTACTTCATAAACTTTGTTACTGTAATATTTCTATACTTCCTAGATGTTTTTGAACTTTGATATTACAATATTTTTCTATTTCATTTATTCCCTTTTATATTTCTGTAATTTTGTTATACTAATATCCCTGTGCATCTCCAATAGTATTTTGATATTATCTTCAGTTAAATGTATTTTTGTTCTTAGCTTTTCTTTAAATCTTACATCTCTTTCTTGTGTCTACCCTTCTGATCTTCTTTTAATTTTCTTCTAAGTGTTTTATTATTATTATTATTATTGACTTTCTCT